>NW_028166896.1:0-241413 GCF_964263955.1 Coregonus lavaretus
AGAGGAGTGTGAGCGAGAGGGGGCGAGGGAGACAGCACTCAACCCCTTTGAAGAGAGGAGGAGAGGAGGAGTGCAGTGTCACACACACACACACACACAAACACACGCACGCACACGCACGCAGGCATGCACACACACACACACACACACACACACACACACACACACACACACACAATGGAGGAGCAGGATGAGGTGACAAACAAACACATTTGCATCTTCTGGCTCTGAGGCGGGCTTAAGGTAGATTTGTCCTAGTCTGAAAACGACATGGATACACCACAAAAGAGGCATGGGAAGAGCAATTACACCTGAAAGCCCCTGTCAGTAGATGGAAAAGGCTAAGAAACATGTGTATTGAATGTTGAATGCTTTGTATTGAACATTGAATGGGTATCTAAGATTAAAGCTTGTTTTTAGCGGTTGGGATGAACTCAGTACTTATATCTCTGGCAACCGATCATCACTAATGAAATGGATAAAAGGTGTATTCAACAGGGCGGCGGTGTACACTCTTCTCCCCATACATGGCGGAGACTCTCAGACTGGGCTTCAATCAATTGCTAGTGAGTTTCCGGCTTGTGCTTTCATGTTGTAGATGGATGGATTGACACTTGATTGGAAATTGATAGTTCGTTTTTGGTGCTAGATGGCGTCTTAATCAGATTTGCCATCAGAACTGAATGGGCTACACCATGTCATCAAACAGTTTCTAAATCACGCTGCAGTTCTGAAAGTCACAGGAGAATAAAGTCAACACCAAAGACACAGGTCAACCTTCAACCCCGCCCAGTTTGAGACAGACACGTCAACTAGATGACCCTAAAACTTCAGCTGTAAAAACAATCAGTGTTCCCACTACTCCCTGACCTTTAGCCAGTCAACAAACTCGGTCCAATCTGAAAATATCGACGTTATCCACCGCCCGCCATTTATAACGTCAGACAGACTTTGTGTGAAAGGTCTAAATACCAGCAGGTCTGCGTTGATGTTTGGTTATATTAAAGGTGGGACAAAGGTTTTAATAAATTTACACAGCGCTGTTATGCGGAGAGATTAAGGGTCAGGGATGATTACCTGAGTATGGGCTCGGAGAGAAGATCTTTCCCATTGGGCACAGACATCAGCTCAACGTTTTAGTTTTGATATATATTTGGTTGAGTTGTCAACTAATGTGAATTTCAACGTGAACTCAACAAAACATTTCACCATGTTGGGTGAAAAAAGATGAAATTCCCTTACGTTGATTACTTTTAGCATATTCAATCAGTTTTCCACGTTGATTCAACGTCACCACATATACTTTTTGCTGTTGTTGAAATGATGTGGAAACAACGTTGATTCAACCAGTTTTTGCCCAGTAGGTTCTTTCTTTCTTTCTCTCTTCCTCTCTCTGTCCCCATCTCTTACTTTCTATTTTCATCTCTCCCCTCTCTGTTTCTTTTCTCTCTCTCTTTTCTCCCCCTCTCCACCCCTCCTTCATCTCTCACCCCCAAGCCTTAGCTCTGACAAGCAGGCCATCCTCTAAATCAATGGCCTCCCTCTCTCTTTCCTCAAGAAATGCAATATGCAAATGCAGCCAGTGCTAAGTTGGGTTGTCGGTCCCCTGCACCCCTCAACACCCCTCTACAGCCGTCGTCCATCTACCCAGATCACCCATTCCATCTCCATCTGGGAGCGATCCATCTCGATTGGTAGGGGCCAAAGCTCCATTACCCCCAGATGAGCTGTGAAATGGCCATTATGTGTGTGCAGGCATGTGGGGAATCGGCCTCAGCCTCAGCTCTGGCCTTTCATAGCCCAACAATGGCCCCTAGGCCTGAATGCGCTCCTAATCGCAAACACATAGGAATATCATTGACCCACCGCTGAAGAAAACTGACAATAAAGACGCACTCACATCTGGACATCGGAGACTTTGCTGTTGGATTTGTCTGGTGTCATTGGAAATGGAAGAAAGGACAAGTGAATCGGCTTGAAAGTTCCAGACTATTGTAGTGTTATACTATCTACTAAATGTGGCAATACTAATAGACATAAATGAGCCAATAAGCTTTTTTACTTCAGATTCGTCCACGTCTGTCCAAATGTCAAATTTCATCATGTTTTGGACAAACTGGGTTGCTTCTTCTGTACCCTGAGTGGCACCTCGTGGCTGGTTAGGTTTAGGCACATTCAATCCGAATAGTTACTGTAAGTTAATAGTTAAAGGTCAACTGCCCCTTAGAACCAACTTCTCTGGTTTTAAATGGCCTATGTTACATTGATATGAGTCAGAAACATTAATTCTAGTGTCAAAATATACTACAACGTGAAAATAGGATCATTTTGGTTATAAAGTCAGTCTCGTCCAAAACAGAGTTTTGTAAGTGAGTTCGTCACGACTTACTGGAGGGTTGGGTATGGCAATCATTCCCACTTGCCCAGTGCCCACTAACATGAGAGAAGCAGCTGTGCTGATTGTGCTCTATCAGCTGCACACGCTCTATCCAATCACAGCACCCAGAACCTCCAGACAGTGAGACAGACCTGCCCATTACGCAACGCCTCAGACTTGTTTACATAAACAACAAACATAACACGTCGCCACTACTTGCTAGCTTCATTGACAAACACAGAGTTAGAACTTAGCTAGCTAGCCACTAGATGGCAGCAGTGTGGGTGTGCAAAGTTTCAGATTGATCCAGTGAAGCATTGCAATACTGGACTATTTTGTATCAGGTCTGCCCAAATGTGCCGAATTGGTCAATTGATACATTTTCAAGTACATAACTATAGAGAACATAAAAAAATGATATGGTAATACAGAATGTACGTTTACACACTCCCAGGAATGTCATACATGATGGATCATTAGCTTATACACGAACTTTCACACATCTAGATAGGTGGGTGTGGAGCCATAGACAGCAGGGGTTCAAACTGTAGATTTGAATATAAAAATGGATTTTATCAAACAAAAATATGCTACATTTTATCTCTGGGACCATTAGGATGACAAATCAGCGCAAGATTACTGAATGTAAGTACATTATTTACCTTCAGAGGTGAATGTATCAAACCAGTTGCCGTGATAAGTGTTTTGTTGTTGTGTATTTTTTCACTGTAATAGCTACTGTAAATTGGACAGTGCAGTTAGATTAACAAGAATGTAAGCTTTCTGCCCATATAAGACATGTCTATGTCCTGGAAAGTTTGCTGTTACTTACAACAGTATATGGGACACCGATCCCGTAGAGGTTAAGGGATAAGGTTTGGAATAGGGTTAAAACAAAAACATTCAACCAAGTGCTTATCACTGGGATTGAACACGCAACCTTCGGAGTTGGAGCTCGCGGCTTAACGCCCATCCGTTGGGCCAGTAACCGAAAGGTTGCTGGATCGAATCCCCGAGCTGACAAGGTAAAAATCTGTAATTCTGCCCCTGAGCAAGGCAGTTAACCCACTGTTCCCTGGGCACGATGCCTTGGATGTCGATTAAGGCAGCCCCCCGCACCTCTCTGATTCAGAGGGGTTGGGTTAAATGTCAGTTTAATGCATTCAGTTCTACAACTGACTAGGTATCCCACTTTCCCTTCAACACCCTGGACGGACATCGGATTTCGAATTGGATCTTGAGTGACCTGGCTGAATGGGAACTATTTGTACACAACGGGCCTATATATTTGCATGGTGTGGGGTGTAAACATTTAACATTATCCAGTTCAAGACCCTGCTCTGGAAAACATACATGGCAACTTGCATCTGTGTCAGTGTTGTGCGTTGCCAGATCTGCATGTGTTGCTTTGCATCTGATGTATCTCTTAGCTGCAGATAGATAAACAGTGGAGACAAACAAACACTGCATCAGTTTAATGACCCATCCCAGTAGAGTCCCTCTACATTCAATTAGCAGAGAGATAATTAATCGGTCTGGCTGGCTCTCCTCTCCCACTGGCTGGCAAAGTAGAGGAAGGGAAGCCAGGTGGGCATTCAGGGGGAGGAACTGTGTGTGTGTGTGCGTGTGTGTGTGTGTGCATGTGCGCATACACAGGAGTACAAGCACGCACAGGCACGGACACACACACACACAAGCACGCACATACATACGCAGGACACACACATATGCAGGACACACGCTGTGCTACAGAGGGTAAGCCCCTGGTGGTCATGAGCTGTCACTACTACAGACAGACTGGGGGACCTGGTACCAGGCTCTCCTCAATCAATCATATACATGGCTGGGAGAGAGACATGGAGAAAAAAACACCAGTGTTGTTTTAGACTGACATAGTCCTTTCTTTCTCTGAATGAATGGTGGAAATGTGGAAAACAAAAATGTGGATATACAGTACACCGTCTCTCTTTAAATGTGTTGGTTTAAAACATGGAACCAAAAACATAAGTTTTGACCTGCAGACAGAGACAGTCTCTCTACTGCTCCTCAGTTATATTCTCATAATCTTTTATTTATTCTCCTCACAAAATCTTTCCTTCCTCCCCGTCTCTTCTCTCCTCTCCCCTTCTCTTCTTCTTCTCTCTCTCTATTTCTTCTCTCCCCTTATCTTCAGTTCTCTCCCCTTTTCTCCCCTTCCCTCTGTCTCTTCTCTCCCCATCCCTACCCTTCTCTACTCATCTCTTATCCTCTCTTACCACCTCTCCTCTCCCTTTCTCTCCCCATATTTCCTCTGCCCTTCCCTTCCCCTCTCTTCCCTCCTTCTCTCCTGGCTCGTTATGCAGATTCCCAGATATCCCTCCTCCTCTCCCCTCCTCCCCCCTTCTCTGTCGGCGTCTCCCCAGGGAGGGCATGGCAGGGAGGATGGAAATGAATTCAACCATGTTGCAAGTGGCAACGCGCATCTGCATCTGTAATTACACCCAGAAAGACACACTGCGCTTCCTCCTCCTCTCCTCCTCCTTTCCTCCCTCCCTCCTTCCCTTTCTCTCTCATCCTCTCTCTCAAAGGCTTTTTAAGTGATGCTTGGTGGGCCAATTAAGGTGAGTGTCTGTGCATGTGTGCGTGTGTATTTGTGTGTGCATGAGTGTTTATGCGTGTGTGTGTGTATGTGTATGTGTATGTGTGTGTGTGTCTGTGTGTGTGTGTGTGTGTGTATGTGTGTGTGTGTGTGTGTGTGTGTGTGTGTGTGTGTGTGTGTGTGTGTGTGTGTGTGTGTGTGTGTGTGTGTGCGGACAAGTGTCTGCATGTGTGTGGAAGAGCTTGTGACTATGTTAATGCACGCATGAGACACTTGGCCATGCTTGTGTCCACAGTGTTTGTGTATGTGTCTGTGCCTGTGTGTGTGTGTGTGTGTGTGTGTGTGTGTGTGTGTGTGTGTGTGTGTGTGTGTGTGTGTGTGTGTGTGTGTGTGTGTGTGTGTGTGTGTGTGTGTGTGTGTGTGTGTGTGTGTGTGCATGTGTGGGATCGCATATGTGCATATGTGTGCATATGTGTTGTGTGTGTGTTTTTCTACGTGTGTGTGTGTGTGTGTGCGTGTGTGTGTGACAGTGTCTGCAGGTGTCTAAAGTGGCATCTCTTTGTGTCTGGGTAGAGGCATATTCATATGTTTGTAAGTGGCCCCTTAGGTCATACGTGGCTGAGCTCTCCACCTTGAATGGGGATGAAACTCTGTGGGGCATGAGCTGGCCATCAGACCTAAAAGCTTCCTATGTCCTTATCAAGTATTACAGTAAATACGCACTCCAGTGCCAAATCAATATTTTTACACTTTAGATAACAACTAAAGTGGAATAATGAGAATTATATTAATTTAATTGCCAAATTAATATTTGATCAGTACCTTTATTCTACCAGGTAGAGTACATTACATACATTTACATTTTAGTCATTTAGTAGACACTCTTATCCAGAGCAACTTACAATCACATTGATCAAGAGTTACAATGAACCTGTAATAGGCTTATGTCTGGCTTAAAAGATGTGTGATGGTTAATACCGTGCATTCGGAAAGTATTCAGACCCTTTGACCCTTTGTTACGCCTTATTCTAAAATCTATTAAATACATGTTTTTCTTCATCAATCTTACACACAATACCCCATAATGAAAAAGCGAAAACAGGTTTTTAGACATTTTTGCAAATTTATGAAACATAAAAAACAGAAATAACTTATTTACAGAAGTATTCAGACCCTTTGCTATGAGACTCGAAATTTAGCTCAGGTGTATCCTGTTTCCATGATCATCCTTGAGATGTTTCTACAACTTGATTGGAGTCTACCTGTGGTAAATTCAATTGATATAGACATGATTTGGAAAGGCACACACCTGTCTATATAAGGTCCCACAGTTGACAGTGCATGTCAGAGCAGAAACCAAGCCATGAGGTCAAAGGAATTGTCCGTAGAGCTCCGAGACAGGATTGTGTCGAGGCACAGATCTGGGGAAGGGTACCAAAAAATGTCTGCAGCATTGAAGGTCCCCACGAACACAGTGACCTCCATTATTCTTAAATGGAAGAAGTTTGTAACCACCAATACTCTTCCTAGAGCTGGCTACCCGGCCAAACTGAGCAATCGAGGAAGAAGTGCCTTGGTCAGGGAGGTGACCAAGAACCCGATGGTCACTCTGACAGAGCTCCAGAGTTCCTCTGTGGAGATGGGAGAACCTTCCAGAAGGACAACCATCTCTGCAGCACTCCACCAGTCAGGCCTGTATGGTAGAGTGGCCAGATGGAAGCCACTCCTCAGTAATAGGAACATGGCATCCCACTTGGAATTTGCCAAAAGGCACCTAAAGGACTCTCAGACAATGAGAAACAAGATTCTGTGGTCTGATGAAACCAAGATTGAACTCTTTGGCTTGAATGCCAAGCCTCACGTCTGGAAGAAACCTGGCACCATCCCTACTGTGAAGCATGGGGATGTTTTTCAGTGGCAGGGACTGGGAGACTAGTCAGGATAGAGGGAAAGATGAACGGAGCAAAGTACAGAGAGATCCTTGATGACAACCTGCTCCAGAGCGCTCAGGACCTCAGACTGGGGCGAAGGTTCACCTTCCAACAGGACAACAACCCTAAGCAAACAGCCAAGACAACGCAGGAGTGGCTTCGGGACAAGTCTCTGAATGTCCTTGAATGGCCCAGCCAGAGCCCGGTCTTGAACCCAATCGAACATCTCTGGAGAGACCTGGAAATAGCTGTGCGTCAACGCTCCCCATCCAACCTGACAGAGCTTGAGAGGATCTGCAGAGAACAATGGGAGAAACTCCCCAAATACAGGTGTGCCAAGCTTGTAGTGTCATACGTACCCAAGAAGACTTGAGGCTGTAATCGCTGCCAAAGGTGCTTCAACCAGGTACTGAGTAAAGGGTCTGAATACTTATGTAAATGTAATGTTTCAGTTTTTTATTTTTTAATACATTTGCTAACATTTCTAAAAACCTCTTTTTGCTTCATCAGTATGGGGTAATGTGTATTGATTGATGGAAAAAAAAAACTTTAATCTATGTTAGAATAAGACTGTAACGTAGCAAAATGTTGAAAAAGTAAAGGGGTCTGAATACTTTCTGAATGCACTGAAGAGCGTGTTCCACCTCACACACCCAGCCCAAGAAGCAGGTGCCCAGGGTAGAGAGAGGGGGATGGGGGATAGGGATCAAGCAGGACCCCCTGAGTGTGGTGGGGGTGAGTAGGAGAGGGGGCAGAAGGGATAGGAGGGAAGGATAGGGGGGAACACCCTGTGACTCTGTGAAGTGGTGTGGAGGGGTGTGCTGCATTGGAGCCAATTAGTAGCAGGTCAGGACACAGGGGCTAAGTACACAAACCAGCCATCCCAACACATGCACACACACACACACACACACACACACACACACACACACGCACATGCACATGCACGTACACACAGCTACATATCTACTATCATTAGCCCCTAAACCAGTCTAGGGTGAACAGGGTAAGTCTTGTTTACATTTTACATTTTAGTCATTTAGCGGACGCTCTTATCCAGAGCGACTTACAGTTAGTGAGTGCATACATTTTTCATACAGCTTACAATAACCAGGAAGACTTTAAATATCACTCAAAACCATTTAGTTTTCAGGAAAAAAACTATTGATTACGTTACACACACACCTATGTCAATTAATAATTTATCCATGATGTCATCACAGTACTAAAGCACTATAGGGAGACCTAGAATGTTGTCGCTTTATACAATGGGTGGGTCTAATCCTGAATGCTGATTGGTAAAAACCGCATTCCAGCCAGTGTCTATTCCACAAGTTGCCACCGGCTAAATCTATGACGTTAAAATGCCTATTTACTCTGTTCCATCTGACTGCGCAATCCACTGTCTCATCAGCCCAGCCAGGCAACTAATAAACTTGATAAAAAGCATCTAGACATTATCTCACATTTCTTTTAGACTAACATTTCCCTTTCAACCACAGAGATTTGTATAAACCTTGCTGTCTGTCTCTCCGACATTTGCAACATTGTTTCAATATTGAAATTCAATCTCCTGCTGTCCCATAGTAATGAACTGGAGCCGGGACGAGACAGACAGACAGGCAGGCAGGCAGCGTTTCTCAGCCAGTCAAAATCATGAATCAGCTGGCATCATTTTTATGGATATACCGTAATTTTCGGACTATAAGCCGCGCCTTTTTTCCCATTTTTCGACCCTGCGGCTTATATAACGGTGCGGCTAATCTATGGATTTTTACAGCTAACGGCCACTAGAAGACCTCCTAATTCTATGGATTTTACAGGTTACAGTCCACCAACTTTAACTCTATGCGCTCTATGACCGGTCCGCGCCCCCCACCTTTAAGCGGCGGGCTCCAGCAGGAAAAGCTGGAGGCCGGAAAAGAGTGAGACAGGTAGCGCGCAAAAGTAAAAGTGGAACCGAGAGTGGTACGAGAGACAGAACGAGAGACAGAACGAGAGCAAGACAGACAGACATTACGAGAGCGAGACAGTTTGTCTCTTTCCCGACAATCCCCTCTGTGCACGAACCCTTACATATGGTAATTAAACATTAAAACACCTGCGGTTTATAGTCCAGTGCGGCTTATATATGTACACATCATTCAATATCATTCAATTTAGCTGCTGCGGCTTATACTCCGGTGCGCCTTATAGTGCGGAAAATACGGTATACAAAAAAAATGTCAATTGAAAAAAGGTAAAACGAGACGCAGCTAATTTGCAGTCTTTCCAGCTTAACATTTTAGTCATTTAGCAGACGCTCTTATCCAGAGCGACTTACAGTTAGATGTTAGCTTGAGTTTGATGTAATTGTGTTACTGTAGCTGTGTTGTTGACTAGCTCCTCTGAACAACAGTGTCCTGACGAGTGAGCACATTTTCTATGCCAGGCAAAATCGCGCCTCATTAGCTCATTGTTATGGATATGTCCAAATAAATGTCACTAGAAAACAGCTTAAACAAATGCAAATGCAGCTACTTTGCTGTTATTCTGGCTCCACTTTTTGATGTGACTGTAAATTCGCTGTAGTTGGCTAGCTAGCAAGCAAGGAATAAGAACGTTGCCAGCCAGTATGGCAATGGAACATTCAGAATGAACGACTGGGTCGCGTCCATAGATACAGACCAAAAAGACTGAACGAATGGGTCGCGTCCATAGATACAGAACAAAAAGACTGAACGACTGGGATCTAGTCTCTAGCAATCCTAGATTTGTGTCGGGACTATATCTTGTGGAAGCATAGTTCCCGCTCAGCCCAGTCAAAACTGTTCGCTGCTCTGGCACCCCAATGGTGGAACAAGCTCCCTCACGACGCCAGGACAGCGGAGTCACTCACTCACATAAAGTAATCCTTCTACCCCCCCCCCCCCCCCCACAATGTGTAAAGTGGTTATCCCACTGGCTATAGGGTGAATGCACCAATTTGCAAGTCGCTCTGGATAAGAGCGTCTGCTAAATGACGTAAATGTAAAATGTAAATGAAGGATGAAATAGCATGAATAACTTAATCAAAATAACGTTTTTAATGAAAATATGTCCATCATTATTTGAATATGTTGGTAAAAGTGCCTTCGAAGCCAGTGTTTGGAGGATATGTTGGCACGGTTTGCCGGCCCTTGGCTTCGTCTCGGGCCTATCAACACCCGTGCCAATATATCCTCCAAACACCGGCTTCTCTGTCATTATCACTTAAATACACACACATCGCTCCCCCACTCAACCACTGTATATTTTAAGGAGTGGGCAAATAGAGAGGAATCTGTAGCCTGACCCACACTATAGGGCCAAACCAAGCCAAGCCAAGCCGACCTGTACTGAACTGGCCTGGTTATGCATCCACCATAGTTACTGGAATTGTGCACAAAAAAAATGGTGGAAACAAAAAATCTGTATGGTTTGGCACAGTATAGTTCAGTTCGGCAGTGTGAATCAGGCATAGTAGTCTCCCTGAGCCAATCTGTCACTGATGAGGGCGAGGGCAGTGGTGCTTTGGTGTGAGGGGGAGTAAGGAGGGGTCGAGAGGGCCGAGGATGTATATTATGAAAAATATTAACTCTGCATAATGCATGACCTGCTTGCTCAATGCATTGTGATTTGCTTTAAGGAGCACTTCTCTCAGACATTATGAGATTAAACCCAACCTTGGCTTGTCTGGAGGGGCAGGGCCATGCAAGGGACCTGTCAATACTGCAAGAACTCACCCTACACACACACACACACACAGAGCAAAACACACACACACACGCACACATACATACATACACACACACGCATGCACAGGTGAGCGAGAGGAGGAGAGTGGGGTAGAGAGAGAGTGAGTGAGAGAGAGAGAGAGAGAGAGAGAGAGAGAGAGAGAGAGAGAGAGAGAGAGAGAGAGAGAGAGAGAGAGAGAGAGAGAGAGAGAGAGAGAGAGAGAGAGAGAGAGAGAGAGAGAGAGAGAGAGAGAGAGAGAGAGAGAGAGAGAGAGAAATAGAAAGAGAGAGGGGCGGGGACTGAGAGAAAGAAAGGGGTATAAGAACACAGAGAGCCTATTAGGAAAGACAGAGAAAAAAGAAAGACAAAAGAAAGTAAGAAAGAGAGAGGAATAAGGCAGAGGACACAGGAGGTCTGTCAGAGAAAGAGAGAGGGATAAGGCAGAGGACACAGGAGGTCTGTCAGAGAAAGAGAGAGGGATAAGGCAGAGGACACAGGGGGGTCTGTCAGAGAAAGAGAGAGGGATAAGGCAGAGGGCACAGGAGGTCTGTCAGAGAAAGAGAGAGGGATAAGGCAGAGGACACAGGAGGTCTGTCAGAGAAAGATAGAGGGATAAGGCAGAGGACACATGAGGTCTGCCAGAGAAAGAGAGAGGGATAAGGCAGAGGACACAGGAGGTCTGCCAGAGAAAGAGAGAGGGATAAGGCAGAGGACACAGGGGGGTCTGTCAGAGAAAGAGAGAGGGATAAGGCAGAGGACACAGGAGGTCTGTCAGAGAAAGAGAGAGGGATAAGGCAGAGGACACAGGAGGTCTGCCAGAGAAAGAGAGTGTTTCAGAGGAAATGGAGTTGATATTAACCTATGGCAATTCTGTGCTTTCTCTGTTTTGATTCCAATCCTGTCAATACTCCCATAGTGACACGCTTCAGTCATCCTTTATTGAGCTCTCTTTTTCTCTCTCTCTCTTTCTCTAACTCTCTCTGTCTCTCTCTCTCTTTCTGTCTCTCTCTCCACTCAATCAGGTCTGCCTTTTCCCAATCAATAATCAATTTCCTTCAGAAATAATGGGAGAAAACATTGGTGGCCCGTCTGGCCATAAGGCCTTGACCTTCTGATACAATAATGGAAAAGCCTAGCAGCCTATATGAGGGAGCAGCCCTTTCCCCATTATAAACCATGGCCTTGTCAACCTTTCCAAACACCATGTTGAGGAATGAAGAAGACAGAGAAGCCAGTGCCATGTCTAGTGGTAGGCTACTGCAGGCAGAGGAAGTTTCTGATAGGATACAGCATTACAGTGTGTAGGCTTGCCTATGCTGTGTAGATCTGCTGAGGACAATGTGAAATGTACATAGACACCTTGACGCTGATCACAATCTGAGTTGAGGTCTGGGTCCATATTCACAAACTCTCAGAGTTGGAGTACTGATATAAGAACCGGTTTGCCTTTCAGATCAAAATAAGTACAGTTATATGGACTTCGGGGACCTAATCCTAGATCAGCACTTCTACTCTGAGATGCTTTTAGAATATGGGCCCAGCGTCCATGGCAAGTGGACACACATGACAAGGAATATACGCGATAGTAAAAGCGTGGTTTAATACCATGCAGTGCTAGCACTCATCCGAGCACATGAGGAGAGGAGGAAGTGAAGCAACTAATAGAGGGAAGACAGAAGAAGCAGAGCACACAGTTTAGCAGGACACTTAAGTCACCTGGCTTTCCAAGCACTGCTTGTGTTACATAAAGACGTTTTCCCAGGAGTCCTTCTCCTCTGCACAAGAGAAGAGAGAAAAGAGAAAGCGAGAGGAGTATGAGAGAGAGAGAGAGAGAGAGAGAGAGAGAGAGAGAGAGAGAGAGGAGTATCAGAGAGAGAGAGAGAGAGAGAGAGAGAGAGAGAGAGAGAGAGAGAGAGAGAGAGAGAGAGAGAGAAAGAGAGAGAGACCGAGAGAGAGAGCATCCTTACTAGAGCCCATCCTCAGGTAATCATCCTGGCCCTTAATCTCCCCGTAACGACGTTAGACCCGGTCTGCCAGAGAAAGTTAAATATTCACGATACAAGGCAATCTACTCAGTGTTTAAACAAAGTGCCCCTGCCAAGTTCACCCATGTATGGAGAGCTGAGAGACTGCTATGTAAAAGAGAGTGGTGGGCAGTAAAAACATGAGAGGGAGAAAGGAGAGAGAGAGAGAGAGCGGGAAGAGTATTTTATTATTCACACAAGGCATAATAAACCAGGCACGCTCGGTTAGCACTTAAACTCTCTGTGCTTTAGCGGTTAGCTCTTAATGCGACAGTAGTGATTTGGACATGTCCTATTAATAGTATAAGGAGAGTTTCATGCATTTTAATACAGCCTGGTATAAGCTATTAATAGATGTTCATAGGAGGGGTCTAGATGAAGGAGAGGGGGAATATTTAACTGCAAATATATGTGGGAGAGTGTGTGTAAGAGGGTGAGCGTGTGTGAGAGAGGGCGTGTGTATATGTGTATGTGTGTACGCGTGTGAAAGAGAGAGAGAGAGAGAGAGAGAGAGAGAGAGAGAGAGAGAGAGAGAGAGAGAGAGAGAGAGAGAGAGAGAGAGAGAGAGAGAGAGAGTGTCTCCAGTGGTTTGGGCTGCTGTGGATTCAGGATGGAGTCAAGATGCTGGTGATGAGGGTAGAAGTTTGGGAGGTGCTGGGATCTCATCCCGTCCTCCCACTCTCCTCCTCACCATGGATATTTGATGACCTGAGACCCAAACCAACCCTGTGATACTGTCTTTCTCCCGTCTCCTCCCCCTTTCTCTTCCCTCTCCTCCCGTCTTCCTCTGTCCTCCCTCTGTCACCTTTCCTTCCCTGTTCTCTGCCCTCAACTCCTGTTCTCCCCCCCTTTTCTCTTCCTCTCTCCCTGGTTCTCTCTCCCCCACATCCAGGAAAAACACTATTGCCCTACTCTGAAATGACAGCCATATGCTCAACATGAAAAATTATCAGCCTGGTCACATACCCTAGACGTAACATGGAAAATGTAAATCCGGCACACACAGATTAGTATGATATGTTACGTTTGGTACGGTTTCATAAGACAGATGGTTACTTCAGGCAAAAACGAAGATAGGGTGGTTGGTCGGGGTGGATGGGTAGGCGTATAAAGAGAACGTCTAGCAACCCAAAGGTTGCAAGTTTGAATCTCACCATGGACAATTTTAGCATTTTAGCTAATTAGCAACTTTTCAACTACTTACTACTTTTTAGCTACATTGCAACTACTTAGCATGTTAGCTAACCCTTACCCTAACCTTAACCCTTTTAGCTAACCCTTCACCTAACCCTAGCTTTAACCCTTTAACCTAACTCCTAAACTTAACCCTAACCTTAACCCTAACCATAAATCCTAGCCTAGCTAATGTTAGCCAGGTAGCTAACATTATCCACCTAGCTAAAATCCGTAACATATCATACGTTTGGCAAATTTGTAACATATTATAAACTTTGCAAAGTCGTAACATATTGTACGTTTTGCAAATTCATAACATATAATATGAATTGTAATTAGGAACATTTCATATGAAATGGGTGATGGACATCCACAAATTAATACATACCATAGGAAATGTAACATATCATACTAAATGGAGTGTCTCAGACTTACAGTTGAAGTCAGAAGTTTACATACACCCTTAGCCAAATACATTTAAACACAATTTTTCACAATTCCTGATATTTAATCCTAGTAAAAATTCCCTGTCTTAGGTCACTTAGGATCACCACTTTATTTTAAGAATGTGAAATGTCAGAATAATAGTAGAGAGAATTACTTATTTCAGCTTTTATTTCTTTCATCACATTCCCAGTGGGTCAGAAGTTTATATAGACTCAATTAGTATTTGGTAGCATTGCCTTTAAATTGTTTAACTTGGGTCAAACATTTCGGGTAGCATTCCACAAGCGTCCCACAATAAGTTGGGTGAATTGTGGCCCATTCCTCCTGACAGAGCTGGTGTAACTGAGTCAGGTTTGTAGGCCTCCTTCCTTGCACACGCTTTTTCAGTTCTGCCCACAAATATTCTATAGGATTTAGGTCAGGGCTTTGTGATGGCCACTCCAAAACCTTGACTTTGTTGTCCTTAAGCCATTTTGCAAGTATGCTTCGGGTCATTGTCCATTTGGAAGACCCATTTGCGACCAAGCTTTAGCTTCCTGATTGATGTCTTGAGATGTTGCTTCAATATATCCACATAAATGTCCTTCCTCATGATGCCATCTATTTTGTGAAGTGCACCAGTCCCTCCTGCAGCAAAGCACCCCCACAGCATGATGCTGTCACCCCTGTGCTTCACGGTTGGGAAGGTGTTCTTCGGCTTGCTAGTCCCCCTTTTTTCTTCCAAACATAACGATGGTCATTATGGCCAAACAGTTCTATTTTTGTTTCATCAGACCAGAGGACATTTCTCCAAAAAGTATGATCTTTGTCCCCATGTGCAGTTGCAAACCGTAGTCTTGCTTTATTTATGGTGGTTTTGGAGCAGTGGCTTCTTCCTTGCTGAGCGGCCTTTCCGGTTATGTCGATATAGGACTTGTTTTACTGTGGATATAGATACTTTGTACCTGTTTCCTCCAGCGTCTTCACAAGGTCCTTTGCTGTTGTTCTGGGATTGATTTGGACTTTTCGCACCAAAGTACGTTCATCTCTAGGAGACAGAACGCGTCTCCTTCCTGAGCGGTATGGCTGCTGCGTGGTCCCATGGTGTTTATACTTGCGTACTATTGTTTGTATAGATGAATGTGGTACCTTCAGGCATTTGGAGATTGCTCCCAAGGATGAACCAGACTTGTAGAGGTCTACAAAAAAATGTCTGAGGTCTTAGCTGATTTCTTTTGATTTTCCCATGATGTCAAGCAAAGAGGCACTGAGTTTGAAGGTAGGCCTTGAAATACATCCACAGGTACACCTCCAATCGACTCAAATGATGTCAATTAGCCTATCAGAAGCTTCTAAAGCCATGGCATCATTTTCTGGAATTTTCAAGCTGTTTAAAGGCACAGTCAACTTAGTGTATGTAAACTTCTGAACCACTGGAATTGTGATAGGCAGGACATCCTTCACATAAATTAAGCTACTTTAATGCATGGGATTCTACAATTTATTTAGTCTTAGTTATTGCATTGCTAATTGTATAAGTGCCATAACAAATGCTTTTTAAGTAATTCAAATAGCTTTTTACTAATTAAACTTTCTCATTGTCATGATTGTTAATATATTAGGCTTTTTCTTGAAGTTTATGGTTTAATTAATATGACTGTTTTTGCTTTGTGTGGAGCCATTTACACCTGTGTTCCTTTTACAAGACTAGTGATTATTAATCAATTACATTCCTACAATATTTTGGCCACTGTAGTTTGTGGTGGACAACATTGTACACATTATGCCAGTTTTTCATGGTTTAAAGATCAACACTTTCTATCTGTGATGCTCGGGGTGGAAACAGCATGGGGCCAACTGAAGAGCAACATGAAAAACACTGAATTACAATTTAACACATCCAGCATAAATGTGTCTGTTGGTTTTCACCCACTATTCCAAACAGAAATGCATGACAAATCATCCACGCTCGGAGTTGTTGATGAAGAAGTCGTTTCCAAAACTGATTGTGGAATGCCCCCTATGGATCAAAATAGAATGTCTTAGAATGAAATGGAAGTTTGTTGTGACCCTGACTGATGTCACTTCTGATACTCTGAGCGATTGAGAATTGTAGCATCTTATAATATTCTTGCAATGTCATTCTATGAAGTCCATATTACTGATCAATAAATGTTTTCCTCGTCCTTTTCAAAGCTGTTCCACAAATGGTAAATACTGTACATGACTTTGTCAACCATTTTGAGATAAATAAAATACAGAAAAAATATATATATATTTCCCCAAAAATAATCCAAATTTGTAGCCGTAAATGTACTTGTCCGTCTTCTTCTCTATATTTGAGTTTTGATAAACAGAGAACAGCTGTCCTTGATCATAAGCTGCACTTAATGTAAAAAAAATCAATAATAATAATGATTATTATATAGTTATTTTATTATTTTATTAATTATTAATTAATTATATATTAATGATATTATAATAATATACACTGAGTATACAAAACATGAAGAACTCTTTCCATGACATAGACTGACCAGGTGAATCCAGGTGAAAGCTATGATCCCTTATTGATGTCACTTGTTAAATCCCCTTCAATCAGTGTAGGGGAGGAGACAGGTTAAATAATTATTTTTAAGCATTGAGACAATTGAAACATGGATTGTGTATGTGTGCCATTCAGAGGGTGATTGGGCAAGACACAATATTTAAGTGTCTTTGAACGGGGTATGGTAATAGCTGCCAGGTACACCGGTTTGTGTCAAGAACTGCAACGCTGCTGGGTGGTCCACCACCCAAAGGACATACAGCCAACTTGACACAACTGTGGGAAGCATTGGAGTCAACAAGGGCCAGCATCCCTGTGGAAGGCTTTCGACACCTTGTAGAGTCCATGCCCCGATGAATTGAGGTTGTTCTGAGGGCAAAAGGGGGTAAATCAGTATTAGGAAGGTGTTCCTAATGTTTGGTATACTCAGTGTATAATATCAATGTTTGAGCACTGAGCCTTCTGGTGATATCTTCTCACAGTTTGGTGAGAGAGAGTAGTGAGGAGAAGAGGGTGTGGGCTGGGCAGGTGTGTCAACAGAGGTGAAGCTTTTCTCTCTCCATATTTTTACACATAACCGTATCCCTCCTCTCTCACACACAACACACACACGCACAGGCATACGCAGAGACAACACTCCAGATTCAAGGTGAGATTTGAATTTTTTACAGGTTCCCAGGACGTCTGGAGACGCAGTCAAAACCGTCCTCTATAGGCAAAAAAAATCACAACAAGTGCCCGGAGCTAGAAATAAACACACAATGAGTTAGCAATGGCAGTCTTAATTAATGGCTAAACTTAACCGTGTTGTTTTTCAGTTTTAAGCTACTTTATTGAGGAAAACTGTACTTGCTATGACTGAGATATGTGGTTTTACCCCCTAGCTATCTTAAAATGAATGTACTAACTTCAAATTGCTCTGGATAAGAGCATCTGCTAAATAAATAAAATATATATATTTTAAATGTAGCCCTATCCCAAACCTTAATTCTTAATTTAACCAATCGGAATTAATGCCTGAATTGTTAACCAACTGGAATGAATGCCTTAACTTAACCCTAGAGTTGTTTCTGTTTTAACCCTATACCAAACCACAATTTTTTTTACTTCATATTCATCATCTCCAGCACCACCCCAACATCAACATATGTGAAAATGGCACTTTTCTATGTTGTGTAGTAAAAAAGATAGAGGAAGATAAGTGTTTCCAAAGACATCATCAACCAATTAGTAGATAATTAGTAGGCAATACCTACTCATAATTAACTAAAATCACAAGATGCACACCGATGATGACATTGGAAACACTTATCTTCCTTTATTCCTTTTGCTACAAAACATAGAAACGCGTTTTCACATATGTTTATGTTAGGGTGGTGCTGGAGATGATGAATATGAAGTAGAAATGTTCCTTTAACCCTTAACTGAACCCAGTTAGACTTAATGCCTTAACTTAACCGCAGTGTTGTTTCTGTGAGCCTAAATCGTCTGGAGCTCATGCGGGAGCTGTGCCTAAATACAGGATGTCGGGAGATTAAGTCAGTTTACTAGTCAAAAATAGATGTTTATCCAAGGACGTCAATAAATTACGTGAGACTGTGATATCTTGTTGGGCATACGCATACACATGCATGCACGCCCCATGCACTCACAAACACACTCAAACGCACTTGAACGTGCACACGCACCAACACACACACACACTCTCTCTCTCCATCTCTCTCTCTCGCCCTCCATCTCTTTCTCACACCAACACACACATAATTACAGTATAATAGCTTTCACTCTGATTGCTTCATCCTTTATTTAAAATCAACTACAAACCCCATGACTCAGTTGATATTTTTAGACTTTAGACTTTTAGCTCTAAAATAACTACAGCAGCCCAATAGATATCCTTGTTGATGACAACATACTCTGTGTGGTACTGTCTGTGGAATAGGTATATTGTTTTCCACTGTGCTTGTGATCATGGCAATTTGGCAGCGGGCTCAGGGAGGGTGAACTAATGCAGATCTAATGAGAACGCGGCCTGGTGGATTGAGAAGTGTATCGGCGCAGTAATGTGAGGAGATGGGGCCCCGCGTTATCGTGCGGATTAGGACTTCTGGCTGCTGGCTGTGGTGGATGGGCCTGGTGCAAGCAGCCCTCCCTTCCCTCCAGACCTGGGTTCAAATCCTCTTCAAAATCTTTCAAATTTTTTGAGCATTTGCTTTAGCAGATGGATGGAGTTTGCCTTTTTGCGACTATTCCATTGATTGATTGTGCAAGGCAAGCTCAATCAAGCCCAACTCGCTCAATCAAGTATTTTAAATTATTTCGAATAGTATTTGAACCCAGATTTGCCTGCCTCCCCTTTGTCCGTCCTCTACCTCCCCTTTCTCCAAAATGATTCTCTGGTGGATGTATGGGCTCTCACCCTTCCCAACACGCCCGCCCAGGGAGTAATTGATTCTTCAGAGGCCCCGGCGGTGGAGGCTCCTGGTCTTTGTACCGCCGACACACGTGTGCCACTGATGCATTGGAGAATTACAACAGGATTGACGGATTAGGTAGCCACGGTTAGCCATGTTGGAGAATCATTGGTGTTGCTGGTGGAGCTGGTGGGGAAGTGTGTGTGATGGAGAGTGTGTGTGTGTGTGTGTGTGTGTGTGTGTGTGTGTGTGTGTGTGTGTGTGTGTGTGTGTGTGTGTGTGTGTGTGTGTGTGTGTGTGTGTGTGTGTGTGTGTGTGTGTGTGTGTGTGTGTGTGTGTGTGTGTGTGTGTGTGTGTGTGTGTGTGTGTGTGTGTGCGTGTGTGTGTGTGTGGGGCAGGGGGGGTTAGGGTTGGGGGGAAGTTGTGTTTGTGTGTGTGTGTGCTACTGTGTGTGTGTGTGTGTGTGTGTGTGTGTGTGTGTGTGTGTGTGTGTGTGTGTGTGTGTGTGCGTATATGTTCATACAGTATGTGTGACTGATGTGTGTTGGATCACAGCTCCTCACAGAGAGACTTGAAAGGTCTGATGATAATCTGCATGCGTACGCAGAGCAGAGCCGGTGGTGTGGGCAGGGGTGTGGGGGTGGCACAACATTGACATTCAAAACGGCCTGGAAATTCAAACCCTTGTGCGAAGGATCAAGGACTCTCATAGTTTCAACACAATCACTTTACTGTGTAGGTGGTTCTCTTATGGGTCTCTCATAAATAAAGGAATGGAGTGGCACTTCATACCACAATCCTTTAATTATTAAGATAGAACCACCAAGGTTATCGCAGCGTTCACAGAAAACACTTCAGGAAGACTATGGAGGACATTTTAATTTTGCCAGCACAGTAGATAGGGCAACAGCATTCAGTGGCATACAGAGTTAAAGAACAAGAACATTCACTACGTTTAGGATAAACTAATATTAGGGAAAACATGGTCATCAAGATGGATACTAGACATACAGTACAGTATATGGCAAATCAAATCATTTACGATTGGATAATGATTGTTATACAGTATCTTCTATAGTGTTAAAGGTCCATTGTTATTTTAGAGTGCACATAAAGAAGAAAGCCACAGGTGATAAGAGAGATCCATCTTGATGTGCTAGGATTACATGAAGTAAATTATCATTATCACAACACCCATATACATACACAACGAACCGCGTTGTAAAAAACAAACACGTTACACAAGGAACAATTCCCCCCTCATTAATTTAACTGGAAGACCATTATTTGTTTTCCCAGAGTGCATTAGTTGTGTGGACAGGCAAGGAGGACGAGACGTCTTGGGTGCTATCACAGTTGGGGGGCCGAGGACGTTTTCCCCGTTTGTAACTCAGACAGGAGGGATGAGAGATGAGGGGCTGGGGCTGGGGGGGGTGGGGGGGCGGGGGTAAAGAATGACCCAGATCAACTGTGCAACATACATTACACCTTCCATCTTCCCCTGCGTTACAGTGGAGAGCGTTGGGAGGTGAGAGGAACAGTGGAGGAAGAGAGGGAGGGGGGCTGTAGTTTCCCCCATATCGATTGCGTTTTTTAAATCGGGCATAACAAATATAACTTCCCCCCAATTTAATTCACCGGGTAAACTGATATAAAACTAACCTTGTTATATTTATTGACAGGACATTGAAATAAATATTAGAGGCATGTGGCGGGAGGGATGGGGGGAAGGTTCCAATCTATTGATTTGCAAAAAATAATAAAATACCATAGAAGTCATCTAACAAAGCGCACCCCTTACATCTTTCCCCCCATCCCCTCCTCTCCTTAGCATATTAGGTGAGGAATAATGTGAAAAAATGCTTAGCACACAGGAACGCGGGCGGTGTGCAGACGTGGGAGTGGGTCCCCCGGGGGGGGCGCAGCGGAGCCCCAATCCCATAAATCCCGGCTCAGGCGCAAACAATCAATTTTATATTTTAATTATTTACCATGGCCCTGCCCGGACAGAGGCATTCATTCTCCCCCTCTGTCTGGGATTAAAAATAAAAAATTAGGAGATTAATATTTGGCAGAGTGTGCAGAAAAAAATACAACGAAAAAAGCCCCCCTGAAAAATTGTATTAGCTTTTGCCGGGCCTGCGTGATGGCCAAGGTTAGCGAGAGCCGAATGGACCAATCAATAACTTCATAAATTCTCCCTGACCCCCTCCTCTGGTCCACTGCCGCACCCCTGCCATTTTAGCTGGGGTTTCTCCTCCGTGCCCAGCAACATTAAACCTGTGCAGGGGAGAAAACTGGGAAAACTAGTTACCTCAGCACTTTCCCCACGCAGCTCTGTGAGTTTTCGGCCTCCGCCCTCACCTGCATTCAGATATTTCATCTGTAAACTTAATTACCAAAGCCGGAGCAATATTGCTGAGGTATCCCGTGTCAACCTCTCATTCAAAGGGATTTGGCATAATAGAAAGCGACTTGCAATAAAAAGGAGCAGGAAAAATACTCAGCACAACGATATCCCAGCCAGGCCACAAAATCACCTTTAATAAGTAAACCAAATAAACCTGTGAGTTCTGTATGTAACACCTACAGTGTGATTTCATGCACACACAGAAGTTTTACCAAATCAAATAAGATGCCATTCAAATGGCACTAAATCATATTCAAATACAGGAAGTGGCCGCACACAGAATTGTAGATACTGTAGCCCAACCTGTCTGCATTTTATGCACCTTATACATGGCTTAGGCATCAACTCCATCATCAGCATGTGTGCGTGCGTGCGTGTGTGTGTGCGTGTGTGTGTGTGTGTGTGTGTGTGTGTGCGTGTGTGTGTGTGTGCGTGTGTGTGTGTGTGTGTGTGTGTGTGTGTGTGTGTGTGTGTGTGTGTGCGTGCGTGCGTGTGTGTGTGTGTGCGTGTGCTGCATTTGCATGTGCATGTGTGCATTTGCTTGTGTGTGTGTTAGGGGTTAGAACCAAAATTATTTTCCAATTGTTTCTTTCTGAACAGAACCTCCATTTTTTTTTGTTTCGTTCCACTGTTTCGATGAGCAAAAATACATTGGTTCAAACCCCAAAAAGTACAGGTTAATATTGTTCCTTTCTGTTCCTTTTTTAACCTGTGAAATTAAATGTTTTTTACATTTAGCTCATTAAATGACCACCAATCATTGCAGATAGAGCAGGCAAGCTAGTTGTTTACATGCGTGATGAACAGACAAGTGTAGCCTATGGCGCAAGATGCGACTGAAATTTTGCGGGTGGGGAGAGCGCGCGAGAGGGTTGAGGAGGAGGCTTGAAGAGCTGGGCATCTTGTTAT
Source organism: Coregonus lavaretus (assembly GCF_964263955.1). Classification (NCBI taxonomy): domain Eukaryota; kingdom Metazoa; phylum Chordata; class Actinopteri; order Salmoniformes; family Salmonidae; genus Coregonus; species Coregonus lavaretus. The sequence goes on from NW_028166896.1 coordinate 22,529, forward strand.
GACATACATTATCTGAATTAGGTCCACAGATTTATACCTAGGAAGAGCGGCTTCTATGGAGGAACTTTGAATGTCCTTTGAGCTAGCTTGCTAACAAGCTTGAGCTAGATAGCTAACAAGCTTGTGTGTGCAGAACGCCACCAAAATTAAAAACACGTCTTACCTTTTTATAGTTAATAAATCCAACTTGAAACATGATAACTAGTCATGTAGTATCTTTAACTAGCCTTGAAAAAGTTCATCCATTCTTCTCTAGCTAATAAAAACAGAATTTATTGCTTTCGTTCCAAGTTCCGTTTCTGTTTTGCTATTTTCAGTTCAGTTCTGAACAGATTCCAACCCCTGGTGTGTGTGTGCAGACACAGGACTGTACACAGACCTTTTGGGGAGGGCACCCACCCAAAAAAAGATTCTCGCAACCACGGTCACAGACTTGTTGAGCAATTATTACAAGAAGAGGGGAAATCAGCAATCTGATGAATGAAGTATTTTGCATAAAAAAAAAAAAAAATGGAATAAATGCTGCAATTATTAACAAAGACCAGTCCAAATAAAAGACTGTAAGAAATACTGTAGCCTACCATTACTATATCCAACCCAACTCCATTTGTTCCCACTATCATGTATCCCAGTGGTTTTCAAACTTTTTCACCTACGACCCCCAAAAAAGAGTGGTACAAAACTTGCGACCCCCACGCATGCACATGCACGTGCGCAGACGTGAACATGCATGCACAATAGCTGTGCAAACGTAGCGGTCATTACAGCCATAAACTGTGATGCATTTTCAAAATGCAAGATAGGCTACAGAAATATACTGCGTTTTACTCCTCCCTGTAGGCTGTCTAGTCATTCATGATAGCAGCCAATATCAACTAGGGATATATAATGTCACTTCTCTAGAGTTCAAAGCAAGCTAAATCATATGGCCTTCTTATAGCAGAGATTGCAGAATCGATGGAAAGCATTTTTCTTTCAGCAACGCGCCATCCCTTTGGAGGGCAGCCTGTCTGCAGAGTGCTCGTTGCCAGCAGGGTAGCCTTGTTCTCCCTCACAAATATCGTAATACATTTGCTGATCCTCAACACAGGGGCCCCACAAGGGTGCGTGCTCAGCCCCCTCCTGTACTCCCTGTTCACCCATGACTACGTGGCCACGCACGCCTCCAACTCAATCATCAAGTTTGCAGACGACACAACAGTAGTAGGCCTGATTACCAACAATGACGAGACAGCCTACAGGGAGGAGGTGAGGGCCCTGGTGGAGTGGTGCCAGAAAAATAACTTCTCCCTTAAAGTCAACAAAACGAAGGAGCTGATCATGGACTTCAGGAGACAGCAAAGGGAGCATGCTCCTATTCACATCGATGGGACCACAGTGGAGAAGGTGAAAGCTTCAAGTTCCTCGGCGTACACATCACTGACAATCTGAAATGGTCCACCCACACAGACAGTGTGGTGAAGAAGGCGCAACAGCGCCTCTTCAACCTCAGCAGGCTGTAGAAATTCGGCTTGGCCCCTAAGACCCTCACAAACTTTAACAGATGCACAATTGAGAGCATCCCGTTGGGCTGTATCACCGCAACCGCAGGGCTCTCCAGAGGGTGGTGCGGTCTGCCCAACGCATCACCGGGGGCACACTGCCTACCCTCCAGGACACCCACAGCACCTGATGTCACAGGAAGGCCAACAATATTATCAAGGACATCAACCACCCAAGCCACGGCCTGTTCACCCCACCATCATTCAGAAGGCGAGGTCAGTACAGGTGCATGAAAGCTGGGACCGAGAGACTGAAAAACAGCTTCTATCTCAAGGTCATCAGACTGTTAAATAGCCATCACTAGACGGCTACCACCCGGTTACTCAACCCTGCACCTTAGAGGCTGCTGCCCTATGTACATAGACATGGAATCACTGGTCACTTTAATAATGGAACAGTAGTCACTTAATAATAATGTTTACCAACTCTATTCTACTCTATTTTAGTCAATGTCACTCTGACATTGCTTGTCCTAATATTTATATATTTCTTAATTTCATTCTTTTACTTTTAGATTATTGTGTATGGTTGTGAATTGTTAGAAACGACTGCACTGTCGGAGCTAGGAACACAAGCATTTCGCTACACCCGCAATAACATCTGCTAAATATGTGTATGTGACCAATCAAATTTGAAGGGCTAGAGCCCTATATGCATATGTGTGTGTAACTACAGAACCACTCTAGAGGGATGGAGATGACCTAACCATCATCACTTAACAAACACCAATTAAAGCAGTCATAACTTACAGCCCTGCTACATCCCACACCAACTCACTACAACACCCCAACACAGCAACACTTTAGTGTCACACTCTTTCACTATGATGTATCCAACATTACGGTCTGTAGGCAGGTCTAATGTTCTCCATAAATTTCAGCCGCTGGGGTTTAGCGGGCCCTCTGGAGTGAAAGCTTCAACACCGATCAATGGGGGATGTAACTGGCGGGATAGGAGAGGCTGAGATGACTTCATATAGCTAGCATACACCCTGCGTCTGCACTGATGGAGGGAGGGCCAGGGCAGACACCTGCTGCAGAGAGAGAAAGAGGTTCATATAGTGAACACTAGGGACTGTGTAAGCTTGTATGAAAAGCTTTCCAAAAACAGTTTCGGGACCTTTAGAGTTTTTAGCGAATCACTTTACAGTTTTTCTCGATTGCTAAGACACATTTCTTGAAAGCTGCTCTCCTTTTCTCTTAACTGTGAACACAAAACCCAATTTTCAAGCTACATTCACAAAACCTCAGACTCTTCTTGCAAAACCAAACTTTCACCTCAAAACAGTTCAATCTGTGCTCAAAACTGAACTATGTTGTCAAATCGTGCCCAGAGTCAATCAAAATAAAAAACACTACTGAACAGTCACTAAACACTACGTAGAAAAATAGAAAACACAATGCTCAGGACATGAAGCTGGAGAAATAAATGTTTATTGTTCACTGTAGGCTAAATGTGCCGAAATCTTGTGCATTTACATGTAGCACTTGTAAAAACAAACAGAAATCTTGTGCGTTTGCCACTTGTGTACAGTAAGCCCATGTAAAAATAAAGTACAAAAATATACAAATAAGTGCATTACTCAGCCACAGCATCATGTCTCCGTACTGGGTCAGGCCACAGGACTTCATCCACATCACAGGCCACATTTTGTCTGGCCAGGCAACAGGGGAAAAAACCCCTGGCATGCCGTATCCAGGCTTGGCATGCCTCCACACCTATGTCACCACAGGCAAGTCCCATGGCTTGCAGGAGATTTACCCTGGTGTAAGGTTGGCGTTCATATACCTTCCACCGCCATGAGGAGAATAATTCCTCAATGGGGTTTAGGAAAGGGGAGTACGGTGGAAGGCAAAGATTGATAAAACCTTGGTTCATATTGTACCACTCTCTAACCTGGAGGGCTCTGTGAAAACTCACATTGTCCCAAACAACAACATAGATGGGATGCTCATCCTGCTGCCCTAACAAAGCATCTCGCATGTGATTAAGGAAAATGAGGAGCTGGTGAGTGTTGTAGGGCCCCAGGTTGGCATGATGGTGGACAACCCCATGATTGCTGATGGCAGCACATAATGTGACATTGCCACCACGCTGCCCAGGAACACCAACAATAGCCCGATGGCCAATCACATTACGGCCTCTCCTTCTCCTTTTGGTGAGATTAAACCCAGCTTCATCCATGTAGACGTATTGATGGGGTCTTTCCATTGCATCCAGTTGAAAAACCCTCTGTAGAAATATATATAGTTTTGTAAGTGATACGGAAAAAGTGATTTAGGCCACTACAGTAAATCACTACTTAGAATAATCAACATTGAATGTGTCTGGATATATGCCAACCTGTACATACTGGAATCTTTGCTCTTTGACTCTGTCTGAGTTGCGATCAAAGGGCACTCTGTATAGCTGTTTCATGCTCAGTCTGTTGCGCTTGAGGACACGATCAACAGTAGAGGCTGACACTGTTGATACCCTCAAAATTTTAATGGTCCTCAATGATCTTCTGCTGAATTTCGCTCAGTTTAATGGCATTGTTCTCACGGACCATATCAACAATTAGGGTCTCTTGGTGTGGGGAGAACATACCTGTCCTCCCACCCCCATGTGGCAGTCTTTCAATTCTACAAAAAGAGAACATGGAGTTACAAAAAATATACATGGAATACTAGGCCTACAAACAGTTAGACCAACCCTCCATTACAATACTACAGTACATTGGTACAGTGATGTACTGAAACATATATTTACTTACAGTATACTGTGGTATAGTATATAGTATGTCATACAGTAATTGCTGTCAACATTTACATACTGTACTATAATGTCAAAAAAAGGTAATTACCTGTTCTCTTCTCTAAATCTTCGGATTATGGTGGACACAGTGAATCTACTGATGTTTGGTTGTACCCTTTGTCCAGCCTCCCTCATGCTCATACCATGGACAAGAACATGGTCAATCAGAGTAGCTCTGATTTCATCAGATATTACTGTTCTTTGTCTTCGCTGACAACCTCGACCACCTCGACCTCCTCTCACACAAACTCTTCCTCTCAGATTTCTATCCATTGTAGGGCCTCACAAACCAGTGCTCTCTGAACTGGCTTACTGTATATGTTCCCTCACATCATTAGCCACAAGTGTGATCAATTTTGAGTTGTTGTGTTCAAGTGGTGACACATGTGCTCTAATTGTGTTTGACTTTTGTCACCTGTGCTCACCATTATGCAGCACGGGTGCATCACAATGAAAATGTGTTGGCAAGTTATGTCTAAACAGGTGAAAAGTGCTTATGGTTTTGCCAAAAGAGTGATTGATTCAATCAGTAGGTTCAGGCAACTGAGCATTTGGTTCAGACAATAGGGTTTAGTGTTTTAGCAATTGAGAAAAACTGTAATTACTTGCAACCACAGGCGACAACTCTATGGATCTCTGTCTCTGTTTAAATAGTTTGAGGAAAGGAGAGCGAGCAGGGGATAGAAATGGTGTGGGAGAGAGAGGGAGCTACAGTAAATAGATGGAGAGAGAGGGAGGTACAGTAGATAGATAGAGAGAGAGGGAGAGAGAGAGAGAGAGAGAGAGAGAGAGAGAGAGAGAGAGAGAGAGAGAGAGAGAGAGAGAGAGAGAGAGGGAGAGAGAGAGAGAGAGAGGGAGAGAGAGAGAGAGAGAGAGAGAGAGAGAGAGAGAGAGAGAGAGAGAGCGAGAGAGAGAGAGAGAGAGAGAGAGAGAGAGAGAGAGGAGAGCGAGAGAGAGAGAGAGAGAGAGAGGAGAGAGAGAGAGAGAGAGGAGCGAGAGAGAGAGAGAGAGAGAGAGAGAGAGAGAGAGAGAGAGAGAGAGAGAGAGAGAGACAGACAGTTTTTTTTATTTTTTTTATTTCACCTTTATTTAACCAGGTAAGCCAGTTGAGAACAGGTTCTCATTTACAACTGCGACCTGGCCAAGATAAAGCAAAGTAGTGCAATAAAAACAACACAGAGTTACATATGGGGTAAAAAAAAAACATAAAGTCAGAAATACAACAGAAAATATATATACAGTGTGTGCAAATGTAGCAAGTTATGGAGGTAAGGCAATAAATAGGCTATAGTGCAGAATAATTACAATAGTATTAACACTGGAATGCTAGATGTGCAAGAGATTATGTGCAAATAGAGATACTGGGGTGCAAAAGAGCAAAATAAATAACAATATAGGGATGAGGTAGTTGGGTGGGCTAATTTCGGATGGGCTGTGTACAGGTGCAGTGATCGGTAAGGTGCTCTGACAACTGATGCTTAAAGTTATTGAGGGAGATAAGAGTCTCCAGCTTCAGAGATTTTTGCAATTCGTTCCAGTCATTGGCAGCAGAGAACTGGAAGGAATGGCGGCCAAAGGAGGTGTTGGCTTTGGGAATGACCAGTGAGATATACCTGCTGGAGCGCAGACTACGGGTGGGTGCTGCTATGGTGACCAATGAGCTAAGATAAGGCGGGGATTTGCCTAGCAGTGATTTATAGATGGCCTGGAGCCAGTGGGTTTGACGACGAACATGTAGTGAGGACCAGCCAACAAGAGCGTACAGGTCACAGTGGTGGGTAGTGTATGGGGCTTTGGAGACAAAACGGATGGCACTGTGATAGACTACATCCAATTTGCTGAGTAGAGTGTTGGAGGCTATTTTGTAAATTACATCGCCGAAGTCAAGGATCGGTAGGATAGTCAGTTTTACGAGGGCATGTTTGGCAGCATGAGTGAAGGAGGCTTTATTGCGAAATAGGAAGCCGATTCTAGATTTAACTTTGGATTGGAGATTCTTTATGTGAGTCTGGAAGTTGAGTTTACAGTCTAACCAGACACCTAGGTATTTGTAGTTGTCCACATACTCTAGGTCAGACCCGTCGAGAGTGGTGATTCTAGTCGGGTGGGCGGGTGCCAGCAGCGTTCGATTGAAAAGCATGCATTTAGTTTTACTAGTGTTTAAGAGCAGTTGGAGGCTACTGAAGGATTGTTGTATGGCATTGAAGCTCGTTTGGAGGTTTGTTAACACAGTGTCCAATGAAGGGCCAGATGTATACAAAATGGTGTCGTCTGCGTAGAGGTGGATCTGAGAGTCACCAGCAGCAAGAGCGACATCATTGATATACACGGAGAAAAGTGTCGGCCCAAGAATTGAACCCTGTGGCACCCCCATAGAGACTGCCATAGGTCCAGACAACAGATTTGACACACTGAACTCTATCTGAGAAGTAGTTGGTGAACCAGGCGAGGCAGTCATTTGAGAAACCAAGGCTATTTAGTCTGCCAATAAGAATGCTGTGGTTGACAGAGTCGAAAGCCTTGGCCAGGTCGATGAAGACGGCTGCACAGTACTGTCTATTATCAATCGCGGTTATAATATCGTTTAGGACCTTGAGCGTGGCTGAAGTGCACCCGTGACCAGCTCGGAAACCGGATTGCATAGCGGAGAAGGTACGGTGGTATTCGAAATGGTCGATGATCTGTTTGTTAACTTGGCCTTCGAATACTTTTGAAAGGCAGGGCAGGATGGATATAGGTCTGTAGCAGTTTGGATCTAGAGTGTCACCCCCTTTGAAGAGGGGGATGACCGCGGCAGCTTTCCAATCTCTGGGGATCTCAGACGTTATGAAAGAGAGGTTGAACAGACTAGTAATAGGGGTAGCGACAATTTCAGCGGCTAGTTTTAGAAAGAAAGGGTCCAGATTGTCTAGCCCAGCTGATTTGTAGGGGTCCAGATTTTGCAGCGCTTTCAAAACATCAGCTGTCTGAATTTGTGTGAAGGAGAAGCGGGGGGGGCATGGGCAAGTTGCAGCAGAGGGTGCAGAGTTGGTGGCCGGGTTAGTGGTAGCCAGATGGAAAGCATGGCCAGCTGTAGCAAAATGCTTGTTGAAATTCTCGATTATTGTAGATTTATCGGTGGTGATAGTGTTTCCTAGCCTCAGTGCAGTGGGCAGCTGGGAGGAAGTGCTCTTATTCTCCATGGACTTTACAGTGTCCCAAAACTTTTTGGAGTTAGTGCTACAGGATGCAAATTTCTGTTTGAAAAAGTTAGCCTTTGCTTTCCTGACTGCTTGTGTATATTGGTTCCTAACTTCCCTGAAAAGTTGCATATCGCGGGGGCTATTTGATGCTAATGCTGTACGCCACAGGATGTTTTTGTGCTGGTCAAGGGCAGTCAAGTCTGAGGAGAACCAGGGGCTATATCGGTTCTTAGTTCTGTATTTTTTGAATGGGGCATGTTTATTTAAGATTGAGAGGAAATTACTTTTAAGGAACAACCAGGCATCCTCTACTGACGGAATGAGATCTATATCCATCCAGGATACCTGGGCCAGGCCAATTAGGAAGGCCTCCTCGCTAAAGTGTTTTAGGGAGCGTTTGACAGTGATGAGGGGTGGTCGTTTGACCGCGGACCCGTTACGGACGCAGGCAATAAGGCAGTGATCGCTGAGATCCTGGTTGAAGACAGCTGAGGTGTATTTAGAGGGTATGTTAGTCAGGATGATATCTATGAGGGTACCCATGTTTACGGATTTAGGGTTGTACCTGGTAGGTTCGTTGATAATTTGCGTGAGGTTGAGGGCATCTAGCTTGGATTGTAGGATGGCTGGGGTATTAAGCATATCCCAATTTAGGTCACCAAGCAGTACAAACTCTGAGGATAAATGGGGGGCAATCAATTCACATATGGTGTCCAGGGCACAGCTGGGGGCTGAGGGGGGTCTGTAGCAAGCGGCAACAGTGAGAGACTTATTTCTGGAAAGGTGGATTTTTAGAAGTAGAAGCTCAAACTGTTTGGGCACAAACCTGGATAGTTTGATAGAGCTCTGCAGGCTATCTCTACAGTAGATTGCAACTCCACCCCCTTTGGCAGTTCTATCTAGACGGAAAATGTTATAGTTGGGGATGGAAATTTCAGAATTTTTGGTGGCCTTCCTGAGCCAGGATTCAGACACTGCTAGAACATCAGGGTTGGCAGAGTGTGCTAACGCAGTGAATAACTCAAACTTAGGAAGTAGACTTCTGATATTTATGTGCAAGAAACCAAGACTTTTGCGATTACAGAAGTCATCAAATGATAGCGCCTGGGGAGTAGGAGTGATACTGAGGGCTGCAGGGCCTGGGTTAGCCTCTACATCACCAGAGGAACAGAGGAGGACTAGAATAAGGATACGGCTAAAGGCTTTAAGAACTGGTCTTCTAGTGCGTTGGGTACATAGAATAAAGGGGGCAGATTTCCGGGTGTTATAGAAAAGATTCAGGGCATTATGTACAGACAAGGATATGGAAGGATATGAGTAAAGTGGAGGTAAACCTAAGCGTTGGGTAACGATGAAAGAGATAGCATCGCTGGAGGCATCAATTGAGTCGGTCTCCGCGTGTATTGGGGGAGGTGCAAAGGAGCTATCTAAGGCAGGTTTAGCTAGGCTGGGGGGTCTACAGTGATATAGTACAATTAGAAATAACCGAAACAACAATAAACTAACCATGTTTGGGCTGAGGCTAAACATAAACAGGATGTAGTACCGTAAAAAGGAACAGTCCAGCAGATATCAGCTGTATAGCTGAGTTATCATAAGGTCCGGTGGTGAAGTACTAGTGAGTAAGAGGCCACGGCTAGCGGGCCAGGGCTAGCAGATGGATGGAATCTTCGTGGTTAACGTCGTAACCACATCAGACGATTTCGTCGGCAGACCAGTTGTGTAGGATCGGCGGGGCTCCGTGTCAACACTAGGTGGTCCCGTCCGGTTGACAGAGAGGTAGATAGCCGGGAGATGGGCCTAGCTCAGGATAATTAGCCAGACCACAGAGAGAGAGAGAGAGAGACAGAGAGAGAGAGAGAGAGAGAGAGAGAGAGAGAGAGAGAGAGAGAAAGACAGAGAGAGAGAGAGAGAAAGAGAGAGAGAGAGAGAGAGAGAGAGAGAGAGAGAGAGAGAGAGAGAGAGAGAGAGAGAGAGAGAGAGAGAGAGAGAGAGAGAGAGAGAGAGAGAGAGAGAGAGAGAGAGGTTAATATAGTGACCACTAGGGACTGTGTAAGCTTGTCTGAAAATCTTTCCAAAAACAGGTTCGGGACCGTTAGAGTTTTTAGCGAATCACTCGAATCACAGGCGATAACTCTCTGGATGTCTGTCTCTGTTGACAGTAGTTTTTTTTAGGGGGTTGATCAGCTTTAAAATTTCAGATAGATTGTAACTTCCATCAATGTAATTGTCTGCATCACTTCCAATCCCCCAACTCTCCACCATGGCCAAGACCAAAGAGCTCTCCAAGGATGTCAGGGACAAGATTGTAGACCTACACAAGGCTGGAATGGGCTACAAGACCATCGCCAAGCAGATTGGTGAGAAGGTGACAACAGTTGGTGCGATTATTCGCAAATGGAAGAAACACAAAATAACTGTCAATCTCCCTCGGCCTGGGGCTCCATGCAAGATCTCACCTCGTGGAGTTGCAATGATCATGAGAACGGTGAGGAATCAGCCCAGAACTACACAGGAGGATCTTGTCAATGATCAAGGCAGCTGGGACCATAGTCACCAATAAAACAATTGGTAACACACTATGCTGTGAAGGACTGAAATCCTGCAGCGCCCGCAAGGTCCCCCTGCTCAAGAAAGCACATACAGTGGGGAAAAAAAGTATTTAGTCAGCCACCAATTGTGCAAGTTCTCCCACTTAAAAAGATGAGAGAGGCCTGTAATTTTCATCATAGGTACACGTCAACTATGACAGACAAAATGAGAAAAAAAAATCCAGAAAATCACATTGTAGGATTTTTAATGAATTTATTTGCAAATTATGGTGGAAAATAAGTATTTGGTCAATAACAAAAGTTTCTCAATACTTTGTTATATACCCTTTGTTGGCCATGACACAGGTCAAACGTTTTCTGTAAGTCTTCACAAGGTTTTCACACACTGTTGCTGGTATTTTGGCCCATTCCTCCATGCAGATCTCCTCTAGAGCAGTGATGTTTTGGGGCTGTCGCTGGGCAACACAGACTTTCAACTCCCTCCAAAGATTTTCTATGGGGTTGAGATCAGGAGACTGGCTAGGCCACTCCAGGACCTTGAAATGCTTCTTACGAAGCCACTCCTTCATTGCCCGGGCGGTGTGTTTGGGATCATTGTCATGCTGAAAGACCCAGCCACGTTTCATCTTCAATGCCCTTGCTGATGGAAGGAGGTTTTCACTCAAAATCTCACGATACATGGCCCCATTCATTCGTTCCTTTACACGGATCAGTCGTCCTGGTCCCTTTGCAGAAAAACAGCCCCAAAGCATGATGTTTCCACCCCCATACTTCACAGTAGGTATGGTGTTCTTTGGATGCAACTCAGCATTCTTTGTCCTCCAAACACGACGAGTTGAGTTTTTACCAAAAAGTTATATTTTGGTTTCAACTGACCATATGACATTCTCCCAATCCTCTTCTGGATCATCCAAATGCACTCTAGCAAACTTCAGACAGGCCTGGACATTTACTGGCTTAAGCAGGCGGACACGTCTTGCACTGCAGGATTTGAGTCCCTGGCGGCGTAGTGTGTTACTGATGGTAGGCTTTGTTACTTTGGTCCCAGCTCTCTGCAGGTCATTCACTAGGTCCCCCCCGTGTGGTTCTGGGATTTTTGCTCACCGTTCTTGTGATCATTTTGACCCTACGGGGTGAGATCTTGCGTGGAGCCCCAGATCGAGGGAGATTATCAGTGGTCTTGTATGTCTTCCATTTCCTAATAATTGCTCCCACAGTTGATTTCTTCAAACCAAGCTGCTTACCTATTGCAGATTCAGTCTTCCCAGCCTGGTGCAGGTCTACAATTTTGTTTCTGGTGTCCTTTGTCAGCTCTTTGGTCTTGGCCATAGTGGAGTTTGGAGTGTGACTGTTTGAGGTTGTGGACAGGTGTCTTTTATACTGATAACAAGTTCAAACAGATGCCATTAATACAGGTAACGAGTGGAGGACAGAGGAGCCTCTTAAAGAAGAAGTTACAGGTCTGTGAGAGCCAGAAATCTTGCTTCTTTGTAGGTGACCAAATACTTATTTTCCACCATAATTTGCAAATAAATTCATAAAAAATCCTACAATGTGATTTTCTGGATTTTTTTTTCTCAATTTGTCTTTCATAGTTGACGTGTACCTATGATGAAAATTACAGGCCTCTCTCATCTTTTTAAGTGGGAGAACTTGCACAAATAGTGGCTGACTAAATACTTTTTTGCCCCACTGTATACAGGGCCGTTTGAAGTTTGCCAATGAACATCTGAATGATTCAGAGGAGAACTGGGTGAAAGTGTTGTGGTCAGATGAGACCAAAATCGAGCTCTTTGGCATCAACTCAACTCGCCGTGTTTGGAGGAGGAGGAATATTGCCTATGACCCCAAGAACACCATCCCCACCGTCAAACATGGAGGTGGAAACATTATGCTTTGGGGGTGTTTTTCTGCTAAGGGGACAGGACAACTTCACCGCATCAAAGGGACGATGGATGGGGCCATGTACCGTCAAATCTTGGGTAAGAACCCCCTTCCCTCAGCCAGGGCATTGAAAATGGGTCGTGGATGGGTATTCCAGCATGACAATGACCCAAAACACACGGCCAAGGCAACAAAGGAGTGGCTCAAGAAGAAGCACATTAAGGTCCTGGAGTGGCCTAGCCAGTCTCCAGACCTTAATCCCATAGAAAATCTGTGGAGTGAGCTGAAGGTTCGAGTTGCCAAACGTCAGCCTCAAAACCTTAATGACTTGGAGAAGATCTGCAAAGAGGAGTGGAACAAAATCCCTCCTGAGATGTGTGCAAACCTGGTGGCCAACTACAAGAAACGTCTGACCTCTGTGATTGCCAACAAGGGTTTTTCCACCAAGTACTAAGTCATGTTTTGCAGAGGGGTCAAATACTTATTTCCCTCATTAAAATGCAAATCAATTTATAACATTTTTGACATGTGTTTTTCTGGATTTTTGTTGTTGTTATTCTGCCTCTCACTGTTAAAATAAACCTACCATTAAAATTATAGACTGATCATGTCTTTGTCAGTGGGCAAACGTACAAAATCAGCAGGGGATCAAATACTTTTTCCCTCACTGTGTATATATATATATATATATATATATATATATATATATATATATATATATATATATATATATATATATATATATATATATATACATACATACATACATATATACATACATATATACATATACACATACATACACACACACATATGTACATACATATATACATACATATATACATATACACATACATACACACACACATATATACATATATACATCCATACACATACATATCCTTTTAAAAATTATATTTCCCTTCAGTACTTTCCAACCCCACCACCCCTTCCTCAATTGGAGTAAACTAGTGAACAACAACGCTTAGGCCTCTACTTCCAGCCCATACATACTATATACATTTTATGGACACAGTCAAATTCTACAATAATTATATATTTTTTGTTTTTACTCCTGAACTTCCTCCGATCATTTTCATGATGTCCATCTGGTTTGCTTATATATGCCATATTTTTCTAACTGTGCTCTTTCACAAAAACTCTCAACCTATAACCTATATACTTATTATGGACACAGTATGCTTTACATTAGTTATCTTGTTGTTATTAGTTGTTGTTATTAGTCCCATCCTTCAGCTCCATTCAACACCTCCCATCTATCTCTTAACACCATCCATATTGGATTTCTATTTACCATATATTTTTCAACTGTACTGTGATGTTTTACAAAAGTTCTGAACCTTTCTATTCTCATTGTTTCTACAGATCGTAAATTGAAAATAAACCTTTTTGCTAAAAGTATTATTATATTATTGATCGATTGACTATGACTTTTCAGATCACCCAGTAGTGCTATCTGCAGGGTTATCTCCAGGTAAATATTGCAATCCTTTAGCCATTCCTGGACCTGTGTCCAAAAACAAGCTACAAATGGACAGTACCAAAACAAATGATCTAATGATTCTGTCTCTTCGCAGCAAAATCTGCAGAGCTGGAAAGATTGTATCCCCCATATAAATAACATTCTATTGGTAGCAATATAGTATATAATAATTTAAATTATAAAATTATACGTTTTGAATCCGGCGTCGAAAATCTCTTCCCAACTATTTTGCAATCTATATGGGACGGCTGTCAATCCTTTGGTCCTTAAATGAAACTGGTATACTTTTTTATTTATCACAATTTTCTTTAACCAATTATATTCTTTAATGCAGGGCCGACAGACATGTTCCTTACTTTTCCCCCTTCCACTTTCCTTTTCCATTTTTGCTGTAATGCTGCAATTATTTGGTTGTAATTTTGGGTAGAGCAGACATTTCCATATGTTTTTGTTAGCTGCATGTGCGACATAACTCCACCAGTGTCATGCCCTGGCTCTGGGGACTCTTTAATGTTCAGCCAGGATGTTAGTTCCTATGTTTAGTTGTTCTATGTGTTTATTCTAGATCGTTTAGATCTATGTTGGCCAGGGTGGTTCCCAATCAGAGGCAGCTGTAGCTCGTTGTCTCTGATTGGGAACCATACTTAGGCAGCCTGTTTTGCACAGTTGATTGTGGGATCTTGTTCTGTATAGGTATGTGTTGGTGAACCTTTAGACTTCACGTATCGTTTTGTTGTTTTGTTGTTGGTGTAAAGTACTCATTAAAAGATGTACGCCTATCACGCTGCGCCTTGGTCTGCCTCTTACAACGATCGTGACAACCAGTCCTACCGATAATATAATTTACGAAGATTAAACCTTTTTTAAACATTTTGTCAAAAAGAAAAAGTTTTTTTTATCAATTAGTATATTTGAGTTTAACCACACTATTTGTTGCATTATTTGTTCTGTTGTTTCTGGAGGATTAAATTGAAATTGCAACCAACTTTCTATGGCTTGTTTTAGAAATAGTGATATTTGGGAGATTATTTCCTTTTCAAATAACTTAAAGTGAGAGGTTGTAATCTGAATAAAGTGAAATAGTTTGGAGAAAGGATAGCAAGCAGGGGAATAGAAATGGTGAGGGAGATAGAGGGAGGTACAGTAGATAGAGAGAGAGGAGTGAGAGAGCGAGAAAGAGAGAGAGAACAAGAGAGAGGGAGAGAGAGGAGAGAGGGAGAGAGAGTGAGAGAAAGAGAGGAGAGAGAGAGGGAGAGAGAGCGAGAGAAAGAGAGAGCGAAAGAGAGAGAGAGCAAGAGAGAGAGAGAGAGAGAGAGAGAGAGAGAGAGGGAGAGAGAGGAGAGAGGTAGAGAGAGAGGAGAGAGAGAGAGAGAGTGAGAGAAAGAGAGGAGAGAGAGAGGGAGAGAGAGCGAGAGAAAGAGAGAGCGAAAGAGAGAGAGCGAGAGAGCGAGAGAGAGAGAGAGAGAGAGAGAGGGGGGGGGGAGGGGGAGAGAGGGGGGGAGAGGGGGAGAGAGAGAGAGGGGGGGGGGGAAACAAGGTTTACAGAGAGAGAGGGAGAAACCTCTAGCGTGTTGGTGTATGAGCAGGAGACAGGTACTGTATACAGAGAGAGCTACAAAGATACACATAACTGTCAAGGCGCTGAAAGAGCAGAAAGAGAGAGGGAGGGAAGGGGGTTTGAAGAGAGAGACAGAGAGAGAGAGAGAGAGCGTGAGAGAGAGAGAGTCAGACCGACAGACTGTGTTTAGCTCTGTGCAGAATGTTGTTATTTATCCGGTAGCTGCTGAACAAATAAGAGGCCTCCCGTTCTGTGATCGTCTCTGTGGGGGGCTGTCAGATCGAGGCACACATCCTGGCTGAGCATCCAGAAATCAGCCACAACGCTACAGCTGCGCTCTCCCAACACTTTCAATATGCCAGGGAACTGCTGCTTATAAGCAGTCTAAAGATGAGATCACTATTTAAGAAATGCCTTTTGACTTTTAACACCCACGTCCTCATTGAAGTCCAAATCCCTTTCACCTGGCCACTACTTACAACACAAGAATACAATCACTAATAGCTTCTGCCTCTTAAAAATTGAAATAAATGGGTCAGTTTAACCCAATGACCTTGTTACGATAGCTAATAATAATAATTTAAGAAAAAGGTCTACATTGCCCACAACATAGCCTACAAACAGACCTCAAGGCTTATCAACACAGAGTTCTAATATTGAACCATTATATTTAAGTGTAGCAGGCGGAGAAGGATCAAATGCTCGCAAAAACATCTGCTACCTCCATGCGGAGAAAGATTAAGTCCTGAACTGCAGGATCTACTACAGCAGCCCATAATGGTCCCAGCCCAGTGGAATAAAGTGGGCCCCTACCGGACCCCGGTGACCCCTTACCTTTGGCTAAGAGAGGGGCCTCTGACACCTGTGCCGGCCAGAGGAAGAGGGAGGTGGAAGAGGAGGTGGAGTGGGCTTGACCTCCCCGTGAGCCTCTCTCCCTCTTTTTTCTGAAGTGTCCATGGCAGCTGGGGTCAAGAGTTTGACCCCTGCTAGGGGGTGGTTGACCTCTGTGATCCCTGGTTGACCTCTCTTGACCCTGCTTACACCGTGGACTCCGTGGGGGCTCAGTGGGGGCTGGCCTGGCTAGCCCTGGACCCTGTGGCCACTGTGCCGTCAATGCCGGGCAGCAGCGGTCAGCCTGTGACAAATGAGGTCAGGACACCGCCGGGAGATTTATGTCCCTCTCAACATGGACAGGCTACAGCTAGAGTGAGCAAGGGGTCTTTCTTTACAAGGTGTACTGGGTGTGAGAGGTGTGAGAGCTAGTGCTGCGTTTATTGAGACGTGTGGAGGACACTCATTAAGTGGTGTAGAGAAAGTGTGGGTGTATACGGAGTGTGAGAGCTAACACTGTTTATCTAGAACTGTAAGTAAATTATGAGTTTGTGAGGGAATGGATCTATTATATGGAAGAGCAAGTGGAGTGTGTGTTACGTGAGAGAGTGGATTCAGCCACACAGAGTAAGTTCAACAGAAAAGAAAAGAAAGAGGGAGAGAGAAAGAGAAAGAGAGTGAAAGTGAAAGGAAATAGAAAGTAATCAAGAAGTATAGATAGAACTCAGAATTCATGTTTGATACCTGTAATCTACTTTCCTGTTGCTTGCTCGGAAAAACAATCCCACAATGCTTTGCTCAAGGTCGAAGAGATCCTGGTCCCGAGAACCATGGGAGGTAATCACCTAGCATTGCTAATCACGCTACACGCTGACACTCGTAGTGCACCAACGATCCAAATGAACGATTGTCACCCAACAAACTACTTCCCTATTCATTCTTTCTCAAGCTCCCAAAACATATAAATAAATAACTACACACACATCAATCTATCTCTATCTCTCTTTCCTCTTCTCCCTCTTTTAAAGCGATGCTGTGGGCTTTTACCGAAATGGCGCCGGGGCACCAGTATCATTTATAACGGGATGGCAAACGCTAATGCAGCCGTGGCTCTGTTCGATGTTTTATTCATTCTGTTTTATTATTAGGGCCCCACTTAAAAAGGTGATCTCTCTCTCTCTCTCTCTCTCTCTCTCTCTCTCTCTCTCTCTCTCTCTCTCTCTCTCTCTCTCTCTCTCTCTCTCTCTCTCTCTCTCTCTCTCTCTCTCTCTCTCTCTCTCTCTCTCTCTCTCTCTCTCTCTCTCTCTCTCTCTCTCTCTCTCTCTCTCTCTCTCTCTCTCCTCTGGCCGAAGCGGCTGCTGCTAGCGCGGCACAGCTAGCTTTATCTATCACCCTGACAAGAGCTGCTTACCAAATAGCACCCTATTACCTATATCGTGCCCTATGGACCCTATGGGCCCTAGTGAAAATCTGTGCACTGTAGGGATAGGGTACCATTTGGGACACAGACAACAGTGTCTTCCCCAGGAAGTCTTTCAGAAAACTTCAAACAGCCCGAGCTATTGATTTCTCCCTCTTCTCCTCTTTCACCTGGGCACCAGCATACATCTTCTGCCGACTAGAAAGACAGAGAGAGGGAGAGAGGGAGGGAAAAAGAGAGAGAATGAGAGAGAGAGAGAAAGAGAGAGAGAAAGAGGGAGGGTGAGGTAAGGAGAGAAGTAAAGAGAGTAAGAGAGATAAAAGTAGAAGAGAGAAGTCTGCATAACAATGTGGGTGACCTCGTGGTCCTCTGTTCATTTTGTCTCTATGTTGAGAGGAGACCTAAAACTGTCAGGTCTTGCTGTAGAAGTAGTCGGTCAGTGTAACAGATTGCGGTAGTAGTAGCAGTGGGGATGCACACATGCTAATTATTATTTTTGAACAGACCCTTGTGTATTTAGATGCATCATAGATTGAACAGGGAAGAAGCAATGGTTGATTCCATCATTCAAGAATGATTCAAATACATGTATATGTTAATTTGATTGTTTGCTAAGATGAAAAGTGACACACAAATAAACATTTTTAGCAAAAATGTGACACTTTGGACAAAAGAAAGTGGATCTTGACTTCTTGACTCAAGGAACAACCCTGGACAAGCCAAAGTCAATTCCACAAGGTGAAGCATGATGAAGTCACAATAAATAAAAACTTGAAATAACTAACAGACTTTCTAAGAATGTTTTAAGCATTTCTAAGAACTAATCTGTGCCTTGGCTTTCTCTAGCGGGAGAGGGAAAAAATTGTAGTTATGACTCTGTACTATAATAATGGAGTCTTTCATGTTGCTCTACAAGACACTTGTCAGCGCTGTATGCTTTTTGTCCCGATTTCAAACACTGCGTTGAGAAACCAAAGGAAGGAAATGCTTATTATTATTCCTTCTCATCAACAACCCAAAGCCATTACAGGGGACACAACACAACAATGAGTTAAGGTCTTTTGATGAAAACAATTTATTACCTACAACACTTTGTTGGCGAGAAAGATGCCGTATTGATAAGGGAGGCAATATGATTTAATGGGTGCCTAATGATTTTCCCCAGGCGGGTTAATGAGGAACGGTGGAACTATGAACTGTTTGAAAGCACAGCCATATCAAAACATTGTTTTAGAGCCCTGCGCACACTCGCTTCAAGAGGAGTAAAGCAAATAAATACTTGAGCAGATAAGCAAGTAATTAAGCAAATACATTGGTAATCCCAGACCCAAGGGGGAGGGATAAAGTGATACATGGGATGTGATCAATGGGAATTCTGGTGGTGAATCGCTAACTGCCTTTGATGGACACTTCTGAGAGCCTATGATATTTGGGCTGTCGAAAGTCTATTTACTCTTGTTAATGTATGTTTGTTACATTTAATTAAGGCTTGATCATGAAGGTGCTGGCATAGTTGACAAAGTAGCCATCTTGTGTTTGCAGTTTACCAAGATAGATTATATATCGGAAATGTATGTGTTATTTTAGACAGTGTTGTGATACCGTCACTCTTGATGATGCATGAGGCAAGGTATGTTGTGGACAAAGTTGCTCTCAACCTGGTTGTCATGGCCTACTGACAGTTTTGCAGATCCGCATGAGGTGGAGAGACTCGGGCGCCCTAGGAGAGGGAGAAAGAGAGGTTTAGACACAGATCATTAGTTGACACATTATTCTTGTGTCAAACTGGGAGGCATACTGTGTGAGAAACCTCATTCTAACTGTTCCACCCCATGCTAACAGTTCCCCATGCCATCTACTATGACTGCTCACAGCAATGTTACATTTGAAGGCCTACAAGGTGTGCAATACTGTTTGAGTGACGGGACAAATACTCCCTTAGATCATAATTTGTATTTGAGATATTTCACTTTGATGTCAGAATCATCTTTCCCAGTCCATTCTGACTCAGTAGAGTAAGCTGTAGTAACTCACGGAGCAGTGACACGTTTGTCTCTCATCTCTCGTCTCTTCTCAAGCGTCTTTATTGCTTCAAGGTATTTCTGTATTCCCTGACGGAGCTTCGCTTTGTGCTAGGCAGCGCAGCCGACGCGTTAGCTGGAGGTGAGACAGAGCAACAGATTCTCTTTATTTCTGTAATGTTAGCATGTTAGCGTTGACATTCTCCCCCACCTCCATCCTCAACACTCCACTAGCCTCCGGTCATCTCACCTTACCCAGGCAGGTTGTTTTATTTTCCTCCCCTTTGTAGATGTGGGCCTAGCATCTCTCGTTCTCTTTCATTCGCATTCTCACTTTGGACGGAGAGAGGAAGCGAACCTGAGTGTTTACCAGCGCACCGTGTTTGTTGCACCTGGCGTTGTGCACCCTGACAGGAGCATAAATTAGCGCCCTCGCAGGCACCCAAGGGCCCCATCCCATGGTGAGGAGCATCAGTATGGGGCATGAAGCAAATGTTAGGGAGGGGACGTAACCTGCCGTAGCTGTTAGAGGCTTAGACACCCCAATCACCTCACACACACACACGCGTATGCACACATACACATGCATGCAAAGTCGCAAACACACACACAGACACAGACACACACTAACCATTTCCCCTAACTCCTATCACTCTCTTTCCTAAATGTTTCAACTCTTCTCCCCTTCTCACCTCTGCTCAGCTTCCTCCCTAACAAACATACATGAACCAGGAATTACAACAGAACAAACATGCAGACATGAATAGATGAGCAAAGACAAAGGAATAGAGAGGATAATATGTGGAACAGACACAACAGACACACACAATACCAAACAAACAGGCTCCAATTAATATTTCATTATAATTGAAATATTCATATGTTATTGCCGGAGTGAGACCTTTTATCCATCCTCAGAGAGCGGTGGGAGGGGGGACAGGAGGTTGATTTGGGCTCCTAAAATGTCACCCTAATGTGATGAACAACGGGACAGAAGACAAAGACTCCCATTAGTGTACAGAAGTAGTGCTCTAATATTGTGCACCAATAGAGAGTGCAGGTTGACTACTTAGGCCTACTTTAATTTGTCTTTACCTGTGGAGAGACTGAATATTTTATCTTCAGATACATCACAATCTTTTGAGATGGTATTGTCAGAAGCAATTTCAAAAGGGATTGTCACTCTTTTGGATGCAAATTACACAATTGTATGAGCGCAAGTGAAGGAGTGTGTTTTTGTTGGTGTGTGTGTTTGTGTGTGTGTGTACAGATGTAGGATCTTAATCTGATTACTATTTTCTTGCTGAGAATTGTCCTGTGTAGAAATATAGATGAGCTTTGTGATTTATATATATTCACTGAAAACCCTATATTAATATAAAGTTTTAAGTTAAATATTTTTGCTTTTGTCTGAAGCCGAAAAAGACAGGAAATTCAAAAGCTAATTTCACCTATGCACTAAGAAGGATTTTCAGCATACGCAGCTTTGACACAAGTACAGTAGATCAGGCTTTATTGATCTACTGTACTTCAGCAGATGTACTCACATTGGATGGGTTGATTAGGATTCAAACCGTCTTTCAAACAGCATAATACATAATCTTAGAGTAAGTTTACCCCATTAATGTACTTGGTAATGTAAACATGTTTTTTCATGTAAGACATGATCCCATTCCACCCATTTAAACATTTTAAGGTGCAATCTGGCATCTGGGAATCTGTTCAGTGGTCCTATTGTTAATATGTACCCCTTGGTTCTTAAAGGGGCCATCTGAAGTTCAAACTACAAAGTGGACACCCCACCACTGTTTTGGTAAAAAGCTGAGGAATTTGTGGTGGAGAAATGTATCCACTTTCAAATTAATTGATAGAGCTATGCATACAAAATGACAATTTTAACCATATTTAAAGGCTATACAGTGGTTGTTTACAATTACATTACTTACAAACAATGGAGTACAACAAGCATTTTGGGGTGTTCTGATGGGGTACGACAATTGGACTAAGCTCATAAGGCATTTATAATATACTGTACGTCATATTGATCAAGAATCAATGTTCTGTGTAAATAAATGTGAAGTAAAAAAATAATAAACATGTAGCAATTGCAGATTAGCCTCTTTAAATAATATACCTTATAAATGTTTTAAGAGCACTGTCTTACCCTATCATAACCCAAAATATAGGGTTGCATTATTCCATAGTTTATAGCAGGAACATAAAACATTTAAAGCTTCAAAATATGTTCTAAAGCTGTCAACTTCCTTGTCCATTTCCTATCTGAGTAGGCCTGTTGACTTCAATGTCCTGTCATTTTCTGATTCTGATAAACCCTGTTTGTATAGTCCTGCTATTCAACATTGACAACATAAACTTAGATGCAGAAATTTAACTTTTTCCTGAATCCTAACGAATCCAACACAGTTCATGAAGACTGTGATTGTGACGAGTACTGAGGATACTAAGAGGCAGGACGCATACGCAGGAATCAACAATGTAAAGGTTTACTTAACACTGAGCAAGAGAACAAAAAAGAGCAAGTACACGACAAGACACTAACAATCACACACAACACAACACTGAACAGTCTAGGTCTATATATATGGGTGGTGATGAGATGAGGTGCAGGTGCGCTGGAGGAGATTAGGGTGCGTTGAGTTTCCATTCTGGTGTTGCCGAGGTGGTGCGCTTAGACCGGTGGCTTAGTAGACCGCCGAATCAGAGCGCCGGAGGGGAGCAACGGGAGGAGACGTGGCAGAAGGAAGACCAGTTAGTGGCAAAAAACGGCATGATTTAGAGAACCGATCTATGACCACCATGACTATGGTGAAGCCTTCAGAACGTGGAAGGTCGGTGACAAAGTCTATGGACAGGTGTGACCAAGGTCGCTGAGGCACTGGGAGAGGAACTAGTTTGCCTGCCGGGGCGTTCCGAGGTGTCTTCGTTTGGACACATACAGAACAGGAGTTGATATAGCGGGAGACATCAGTAGCCAAGGTGGGCCACCAGTTTGTGAGAGAGAATGTAGGGTGCGCGTCATACCGGAGTGCCCTGCCGTAAGGGTGGTGTGCGCCCAGATCAGCAGGCGGTCACGGACCCTGATGGGTACATACACGTGCCCCAGAGGGGCGTTGGCAGGCGCTGGGTCCTCCTGAGTCGCCAAGCGGACGTCTTCATCCACATCCCAAATGACAGGTGCCACAATGAGAGACGGAGGCAGGATAGGACCCCCCAGATCCTTCCGTTCTCCGGTATGGTGCATCCTGGAGAGTGCGTCGGCTTTCACATTCTGGGATCCTGGGCGGTAGGACAGAATAAACTGAAAGCGAGTAAGAAATTGGGCCCACCTGGCTTGACGAGAGTTCATCCGTTTCGCTGCCCGTATGTGCTCCAAATTCCGGTGGTCAGTGAGAATCTGGAATGGATGAACTGCGCCCTCCAGCCAGTGTCTCCATTCCTCCAGAGCGAGGACCACCGCCAACAGCTCCCTGTCTCCAACTCCATAGTTCCTCTCTGCGGGGGTAAGCCTTTTTGAGAAAAAGGCACAGGGATACACTTTCTCTGGCTTACCTTACCGCTGTGAGAGGACTCCACCCACGCCCTCCTCAGATGCGTCCACCTCCAGGATGAAAGGACGAGCTGGATCTGGGTGTTTTAGGAGGGGCACTGTGGTGAACCTCTCCTTCAGCCTCTTGAAGGCAGCGTCAGCCTCAGGGTTCCAGGCCAGCTTCTGAGGCCCCCCTTAAGGAGAGAGGTGAGTGGGGCGGCTATGGAGCTGAAGGACCTGATGAAACGCCAGTAGAAATTTGCGAAGCCCAGGAAGCTCTGTAGGCCCTTGATGGTGGTGGGGACTGGCCATGACCTGACGGTGTCCGTCTTTGCTCTTTCCATGAACACCCCCTGAGGACTGATCCTGTATCCCAGGATCCCGGCCTGTTGGTGGAATTCGCATTTCTCCCCCTTTACCAACAGGCTGTGTTCCTGGAGGCGGAGGAGGACCACTCTGACATCCCTGATGTGCTCCTCGAACGTTGCCGAGTAGATCAGGATATCGTTGATGTACAGCACCACCTGTCTACTCAGCCTGTCTCGGAACACGTCATTGACGAAGGACTGGAACACGGAAGGTGCGTTGGCGAGGCCGTAGGGCATGACGCAGTATTCATAGTGGCCTAAGGTAGTGCTGAATGCAGTCTTCCACTTGTCTCCTTCCAGGATTCGGATCAGGTTGTAGGCACTCCACAGGTCTAACTTGGTAAAGTACCGGGCCCCTCGCAGCTGCTCGATGGCCGACGGAGCCAGAGGGAGGGGGTACCGGTACTTGGTGGTGACTGCGTTTAGCCCCCGGTAGTCAATACACGGCCTCAGTCCTCCGTCTTTTTTGGCCACGAAGAAGAAGCTGGCGGAGGCAGGAGAGGTAGAGCGTCTAATAAACCCCTGTATCAGGGTCACTGCCACATACTTCTCCATGGCCTCAGTCTCCGCTATGGAGAGGGACTAAATGCGACTCTTCGGGGGGTGTTGTCCCTCCGGCAGGTCAATGGCGCAGTCCCAGGGCCTGTGAGGAGGGAGACACTTAGCCTTGGAGGTAGAGAACACATCAGAGAGATCTGTGTACTCACGTGGGATGTTGGGCTGGAGGGCGGACTCCGGACTCTCCACTGACGTGGAACAACAAACCACTGGCAGGCAGGTCCTGTGGCATGAGGGGACCAGGCTGTGATCCTTTTGGTGATCCAATTGATGGTGGGGTTGTGTAGTCTGAGCCAGGGCAATCCCAAGACGATCCGGTGAAGGGGTGACATGACGATGTGGAAGGACAGCTCCTCGTGGTGCTCCGGTAATGTGGGAATGGTGATGGGAGGAGTGACGTGCGTAATGGTGCCTGATCAAAGTGGTTTATTTTCCAGCGAGGTGACGTGTAGCGGAGAAGGCAGTGACATGGTGGACAACCCCCATTCAGAGACCAGCTCCCTATCTATAAGATTCCCCGCTGATCCGGAATCTATCATTGCCGTGGAAAGCGAAGAGAAGGAAGAACCATTAACCATTAGGGGAACTAAAAACAATGGTTTGGTGACAGGTGATGACGGAACACTCACGGAGCGGCGACGGGAGTCATACCGCCTAGATAGGGAGCTGCCAGGAGATCTGTGGTCTGTGGTGGTGTAGGGGGTGCGGCCCACCTCCATGGGTGAGGACTCGGAGGCAGGGCGGCTTCCATAGCTCCGATGGGGTGAGCGTCGAGGCTCCGGGAGGTGTTGGGAACGTCGTCGGTCTCTCAACATGTCGTCAAGACAAATGGACGTGGTGATGAGGGTATCAAGGTACATCTCGTCATCCCGACATGCGAGTTCCGTCGTGATGTCCTCCCGTAAGCCTCTCCTGAAGGTCATGCGCAGAGCACGCTCATTCCAGCCGGAAGACGCCGCCACCGTGCGAAAGCTCAGGGCGTACTCGAACGCGGCCCCCTCTCCCTGTTGTAGCCGGAGGAGACGCTCACCCCCGTCCTTTCCCTCGGTGGGATGATTGAACACCGCCCTGAACCGAGTGTGGAAGGTGGAGTAGGGAAGTGGCGCGGCCTCACCTCCTTCCCAGACTGCCGTGGCCCAATCCTGCGCCTTTCCTTCAGTAGCGAAATCACCAGTGCTATCCTGGCTTGGTCCGATGGAGATTCCCCATGCTGACGCGCCAGATACAGTGAAACTTGTAGCAGAAAGCCTCTACATTTCGTCGATTTCCCGTCATAGCGCTCCGGCAGGGCGAGGGGTCCCTCAGACGTTGGTGATAGCATGGGAGGAGGTGGACTGGGTGCACTCGCCGCTCCCTGAGGTGGAACCGGAGCGATGGTCAGTTTATGCAGCATTTGGAGCACTTCCTGCATGGCGGCGTTCAGCTGGGCAATCTGCTGCTGGTGCTGGTCGAGGCGCTGGAACTCCAGGAGGATTACCTGCTGCATCCATCTTCATTATTGGTGTGTGATTCTGTGACGAGTACTGAGGATACGAAGAGGCAGGACGCAGACGCAGGAATCAACAATGTAAAGGTTTACTTAACACTGAGCAAGAGAACAACAAAGAGCGAGTACACGACAAGACACTAACAATCACACACAACACAACACTGAACAGTCCAGGTCTATATATATGGGTGGTGATGAGATGAGGTGCAGGTGCGCTGGAGGTGATTAGGGTGCGTTGAGTTTCCATTCTGGTGTTGTCGAGGTGGTGCGCTCAGACCGGTGGCTCAGTAGACCGGCGAATCAGAGTGCCGAAGGGGAGCAACGGGAGGAGACGTGACAGTGATAAAACAAATCATAGATGGCAACAAGTGCTTATGTTCTGAAGTTTTCTTACTTTAAGGAGTCCTGGACTAGAAATCATTACCAAGTACATTAATGGGGTAAACCTACTATAAAAGTATGTGTTAGGCTGTTTGAGAGAAGGTTTGAATCCAAATCAACCCATCCAATGTGAGTACATCTGTTGTTGATGTACAATAGATCAATAAAGCTACAGTACTCTAGCAGGTGTCAAATCTGCGTATGTTAGTGCATAGGTTAAATTAGCTTTTGAATTCCTATCTTTTTTGGCTTCAGAATAAAGTGTAGTTAATAGTTTTTTTCCTGGAAGGTGGATTACAGGTGGCACCCATTTTACTGCAATAGAATATACTGATAATTGTGTACAGTGCTATATGTACGTTCTGTATGCATATTAGAGTGAGAAAGACTTTCCACATATGAGGGCCCACAATAAGAGCAATGAGCAAAGCGCAAAGAGGACGCTCGCTGTGTAATACCCCCCCCCCCCCCCCTCCTTTCTACTGCGACACAATGCACAGATAAGTGTGTGTAGTTCAATAGATGATAGAGTAGGCCTACACACCATTTAGGCTTCAAATAAAACAAATAGATCACATAATTACTTTTAGAAAGCGATGTGTTTGATAAGTAGTATAAACATGTCAATAATTGAGCACACCTCCCTCCTTTTTGCATTCATTATGAATTTACAGAGTTTACAGGCAAAGATGTACTCTTCTTTTGAAGGATTCCACAAAAAAGAAAACGTGACCAGGAAGTGATTCATTAGCTTTGCTGGCTTTAAACTCATCAGCTGGTCGGTTATGCTGTCCAGCGGGAGAGCTTGTGGGGACACTCGCACTCCGCAGTCGTTAGCTACTTAGCTAGTAGTCTTTTGAGGTGAGTGGATACTCTACTGGCATGGCTAGATTTCAGTTTGGATACATTACAGCTCGGAACATAGAACAGATTGATCTCCAATCAAGACCCACTGCATTCTCAATATAATGCTAATTCTGTCCATCTTTTTCTGTTTCTCTTTCAACAAAGATGAATTATTAGCCTTTAGCATGTGCCGTTTCCCCGTAATGAGCTGGCTTTCCTTCATTTTCAATGTAAAAATCAAAACTAGAAGATTGGTTTTAATTACAACAACAACACCTTTCTCGAATATTCAAATGGAAGACACTGGTCATCATTAATCTTTCTCTGTGATTTGATTGTCATTGTTGACAACTTTGTGGAATTTCTTGAAGGTCATCTTAAAGGTTGCGTATGGCAAATTACTAATTCTTCGTTCCCCTCTTATTTAGAGAAAACTAGCCAACAAATTGCGTCGCCATCTGGTGACAATTTAGGGAATGGAGTTCTCAGCTGACACTCTGGAATATGGAGTATTCACGGAGAAAAGACTAGAGGAAAAAGTCAATTTAACATGCATTCGGTCAATCAAAACCAAATTATAGTTTCAACAATAATTAACAGTATTGCACTTTTCATGAAGTCTCATTTTGGCCAGCTAATGGCCTAACCACCGATCAAGCAACATTATGAACTAAATGTTTAAATCCTGTTGCTGCAGGATTATTTTGCTGCAACAATACTGGTCAAATTAAGATCCTACATCTGTATGTGTATACACACACACAACTTCCATGAAGTGGAAGTCCCATGCTGCATCGTTTATTGGCTTTGTAATAAGTGGGGTCATAAAACACAATAGGTTGACACAAGCCTGGCACAGAGAACACACTCTTTCCATATCCCTAACTGAAGATTTGTGACTGTCACACTCTTTTCAACCTCTGTATTACCATCACTTCAAAAAACCTCAGCTGTCAATCCCTGGGTGTGTCAGATATGAACATGCAACTATCGGACTTCAGGCAATATTTTACCAGAGTGGATTTGCATTTTACCACAGATATACTGCAATATGAAAATCAAATCACTGGCGTTGTTAATTATAAATCAGAAATCAGACTGCGAAGAAAAAGTCAAATCATACAGCATAACTATAAACCAACATGTCAGTTTAGGTGACATAAAAGTAAGCCTATATGTAAGAATTGTTTACATACTCTAATGAGACTACAGTATGTTCCATACAAGATCCAAGATGGCATAGCAGTGCGGTTGTGTTTTCTGTACTGTCCTCATGTAAATAGCCTGTTTTTAGTTTTTTTGTATTTTTCGTATATATTTCTCAATCTCACTTTCCATCCTTTAACTAAATATACTTTCCTGCAACCCGCCTCACCCAATGTGGAACGGATTCTGTTGTTTCTTCATACATTTTTATCCAGAACCTCTGGCTGAAACTAGCCAGCTAACTAGCTACTTGCTATTAGCCACCGTTAGCGGTTTTCACCATTGTCCGTGGCCTGCACTACCTACCAGCCAGCTCTAGCCTGGACAATTGTCGGCCAGTCTGCACAGTCTGCACATCGTGCTATCGAGCCAGAGCATATCGGATTTTCTTCCGGAACCACTGAATCACTGGACCTTAACACCGGATCATCGCTAGCCAGCTAACTAGCTACTTGCTATTAGCCACCGTTAGCGGTCTTCACCATTGTCAGTGGCCGTGGCCTGCACTACCTACCAGCCAGCTCTAGCCTGGACTATTATTCGGCCAGTCTGCACTGTCTGCACAGCGCGTCATTGACCCAGAACATATCATTTTTTCTGACTGGAATCACTGAATCACTGGACATTTAACACCGGATTCTTCGCTACTAGCTAGCTGCAACGAAATGGACGTTGTGGTTGGCTAATCAGCCCTGAGCTAGCCTTGACCCAGGCCCATCTCCCGGCTTTCTACCTCTCTGTCAACCGGACGGGACCTCCTAGTGTTGACACGGAGCCCCGCCGATCCAACACGACTGATCTGCCGACGAAATTGTCTGATGTGGTTACAACAGGCTTCCCGTTACGACGTCGACCACGAAGATCCATCTGCTAGCCCCGGCCCGCTAGCACACGCTAGCCATGGCCTCTTGCTCGCTAGTGCTATAGCAGCCCCCGAACTACCTCCGAACTATCCTATTGCTGTTCACCGGACCTTATGATAACTCAGCTATACAGCTGATGCCTGCTGGACTGTTCCTTTTTACGGTACCGCATCCAGTTTATGTTTAGCCTCAGCCCAAACTTTGTCGCCATTACCAGCTGTTGTCTTAGCTCTCTCAAATTACACCTGTGATTGCTTTATGCCTCTCTCCCATGTCAATATGCCTTGCTTATTGCTCTTTCAGTTATTTCTTATTGTACTATTTCACTGTAGATCTCCCAGCCCAGCTAAACCTGCCTTAGATAGCTCCTTTGTCCCACCCCCCATACACGCGGAGACCGATTCAATCGGTGCCTCCAGTGATGCTATCTCTTTCATCGTTACCCAACGCTTAGGTTTACCTCCACTGTACTCATATCCTTCCATATCCTTTTCTGTACATAATGCCCTGAATCTATTCTACAACGCCCGGAAACCTGCCCCTTTTTTTCTCTGTACCCAACGCACTAAAAGACCAGTACTTAAAGCCTTTAGCTGTATCCTTATTCTACTCCTCCTCTGTTCCTCTGGTGATGTAGAGGTTAACCCAGGCCCTGTAGCCTCCAGTATCACTCCTACTCCCCAGGCGTTATCATTTGTTGACTTCTGTAATCGTAAAAGCCTTGGTTTCTTGCACGTTAACATCCCAAGCCTCCTCCCTAAATTTGAGTTATTCACTGTGTTAGCACACTCCGCCAACCCTGATGTTCTAGCAGTGTCTGAATTCTGGCTTAGGAAGGCCACCAAAAATTCTGAAATGTCCATCCCCAACTACAACATTTTCCGTCTCGATAGAACTGCCAAAGGGGGTGGGGTTGCAATCTAGTGTAGAGATAGCCTGCAGAGCTCTATCGTACTGTCCAGGTCTGTGCCCAAACAGTTTGAGCTTCTACTTCTAAAAATCCACCTTTCCAGAAATACGTCACCCCCTCAGCCCCGAGCTGTGCCCTGGACACCATATGTGAACTGATTGCCCCCCATCTATCCTCAGAGTTCGTACTGCTTGGTGACCTAAACTGGGATATGCTTAACACCCCGGCCAACCTACAATCTAAACTAGATGCCCTCAATCTCACACAAATTATCAACGAACCTACCAGGTACAACCCTAAATTTGTAAACATGGGCACCCTCATAGATATCATCCTGACAAATTTACCCTCTAAATACACCTCAGCTGTCTTCAACCAGGATCTCAGCGATCACTGCCTTATTGCCTGCGTCCGTAATGGGTCCGCGGTCAAACGACCACCCCTCATCACTGTCAAACGCTCCCTAAAACACTTTAGCGAGCAGGCCTTTCTAATTGACCTGGCCCGGGTATCCTGGATGGATATTGACCTCATTCCGTCAGTAGAGGATGCCTGGTTGTTCTTTAAAAGTGCTTTCCTCTCAATCTTAAATAAGCATGCCCCATTCAAAAAATGCAGAACTAAGAACAGATATAGCCCCTGGTTCTCCTCAGACTTGACTGCTCTTGACCAGCACAAAAACATCCTGTGGCGTACTGCATTAGCATCGAACAGCCCCTGCAATATGCAACTTTTCAGGGAAGTCAGGAACCAATATACACAATCAGTTAGGAAAGCAAAGGCTAGCTTTTTCAAACAGAAATTTGCATCCTGTAGCACTATCTCCAAAAAGTCCTTGGAAAATATGAGCACCTCCTCCCAACTGCCCACTGCACTGAGGCTAGGAAACACTGTCACCACCGATAAATCTACAATAATCGAGAATTTCAACAAGCATTTTGCTACGGCTGGCCATGCTTTCCACCTGGCTACCAATAGCCCGGCCACCAGCTCTGCACCCTCCGCTGCTACCTGTCCATATTTCTGTTGTATTTTTGACTTTATGTTTTGTTTACCCCATATGTAACTCTGTGTTGTTGTTTTTATCGCACTGCTTTGCTTTATCTTGGCCAGGTCGCAGTTGTAAATGAGAACTTGTTCTCAACTGACTTACCTGGTTAAATAAAGGTGAAATAAAAAATAAATAAAAAACACGAAGAAAGCACATTTGAGCCACAAATACACTATAGGTCTAAAGTGTAAAAAAAGTGTTATACATGCGAACTGAGGACCAGTGGTTTCCTTATTGGTGCTGGGTGTATCTGTAACATCTAACATTGTGTAGCCTTTCCTCCCCAGGGTGAGCCCACTATATGAGGTAAACGCTATAGCTTGCTGTCCGTCTCGAAAATCAATTCCCCCTCTTCCTTTAAGTGGTCAATATTTTCAGTTTCTCGCTGCGAGGCTCGCTGCATGTCGTCCTCTAATTCAGTGTGCCAATTAAAGGTAGCGCCATGTCTAATTCTGACCCTGGAACAGTTGTTTGTGTTGTTACCTCATCCCGGCGAGAGGAAGGGGGAGTGTGGGGAGGGGGGATACTCTCTCCTCCGACCATCCTCCACCGGACCCCCATCCCCATAGTGTTCGTTTGCTCTTCCCCACAGTCAAGGACGGGAGAAACTTTCAAAAATAAATTTGGCCACGTGCGCCACTTATGGACGGCCGCCTAGCCACCACTCCGCCGGGATCATTTGTTACTCAGACCTGATTGGCCCTGACAAAACAATACCCTAAAAACTCACCGAAGTAAATTATGGTCCTGGTAAATGGCCAAGGGGAATGGCTGCTGCCTGCCGGAGCTAGCTCTCTCGCTAGACTTTGGCGCGTGGCCAGACACAAAACAAAGTAATGCGCTTTTGATATTAATAACGGAGATGATATTGATCTGCCGTGAGGCCAGAGCAGAGCAGACACTCGCTGCTTCTCATGGGGTGGGCCCCGGGTAGGAGGGTTCCTTGAAGCACTAACGCTCCTGCTCTCTCTCCTCTTGCTGAAAGCCACTTTTCCTGAGGGGCCATTTCATTTGAGAGTCTTTAATTATGTGAAATGGATTCCATCGGAAGAGGATGAAAAGACAGAACAGGAGAGAAAGAGAGAGAGATATAGTGTGTAGAGACCTAGAGAGAGAGAGAGAGAGAGAGAGAGAGAGTGAGGAAGGAAGGAATGGGTGGTTGCTGTACCTTCCAGCGTCAGCGTTCATACCTGATTCACCACACTGTCAACGGCTGTGTCCACTCCTTCCGCTTCCTTTTGTTAGGATGGATTTTTCTTCTTCACTCAATAATGCCATGCTACGTGCGTTTCCTATGCTTACGACAGAAATGCACTGAGAGAGTAGGGAAAGAAAGTGAAGGAGAGAGAGAAAGAGGGATTATAAAGGAGAAAGGAGGAAGGACAAAGAGAGAAAGTGAATAAGGAGAAGAGGGCAAAGTAACTGTGGATGGGTGCTACAGAAAAGAGTTAGCTACAGAAACACACTACCATACGGTGTCCATATTAGGACCTGTCCATATTACATATTTCCATTTAATGTATTCACGTTATCTAGCTCTCTCTGTACCATGATTGGCTAGAGTTGCAGAAAGCTACTTTATTGGAAAGGAAAAGGGACATCACTATGTTAGCTTCAGAAAGATATTTACTAAAATAAAACAAGATATCTTGTACAGAGCATTATGGGTACCATAGTACATCATGCTACAGCTACAAGCTAAGGAGGTAAGCTTCAGGAGAGAGTGCATGAGAATGAACTGTCTGTCCCTTGCTTTAGGCCGATCTGTTACTTACAAAATACAGACCAAATTATGGTGTCCATTTTAGGGACTCTGACACTCAACTTCCATGGATGTGACTGTCTTAATATGGACACAATGCAATGAATAGACTACTACTGTACAAAAATGCTCAGAATGGAAACAAATGTAAACAAATCAGGAAGTGCAACAGGAAGTGCATTAAAAAATTAGTAGGGCCACACTAACAGCCTTGACTCTGCTGGGGAGGAGGTGAACGGGGCAGAGTAAAAACCAAACAGTCACACATTAAAATCATGATTCCACATGTATCACCAATGCTCTTAGGGATTTAAAAGTTGGTTTAATTTGTTAATGGATTTTTTTTCCTTTGTAGATTTGTTTGCCTTTGTGACAACCAGAGATATTGTCCATTTATGGAGCACTACCAAGGGGAGAGAGAGAGGGGGAGGGAGAGAGGGA
This sequence comes from Coregonus lavaretus, assembly GCF_964263955.1. Taxonomy (NCBI): domain Eukaryota; kingdom Metazoa; phylum Chordata; class Actinopteri; order Salmoniformes; family Salmonidae; genus Coregonus; species Coregonus lavaretus. Next base: position 55,241 of record NW_028166896.1, read on the forward strand.
GGGAGGAAAATGAGAGAGAGATTAAGAGAGAGATAGCAAGAGAAGGAGAGAGAGAGCCAGAGAAAGTGTGAGGGAGAGAGCAAGCAGTCGAAATTGTGTGTGTGTGTTAGAGAGAGAGAGAGAGAGAGAGAGAGAGAGAGAGAGAGAGAGAGAGAGAGAGAGAGAGAGAGAGAGAGAGAGAGAGAGAGAGAGAGGAATCGAGAGAGTGAGAGTGAGTGTGCGTGTGTGTGAGTGTGTGTGTGTGTGTGTGTTTGTGTGTGTGTGTGTGTGTGTGTGTGTGTGTGTGTGTGTGTGTGTGTGTGTGTGTGTGTGTGTGTGTGTGTGTGTGTGTGTGCATGCGCATGTGTGTGTCACTTGCTGCCAAGCCTTCTCAAGGTGCTCAGGCATAATTTACAGCCCTGGTGGCTGGGTTCCAGGAGGCAGCTAGGAACCAGTCTCTCTGGTCCTTCTGTTGTCCTGGGGACAAGAGGTGAGCCCTGACAAACCAGGGCCAGCATTTGCATATAAAGAGCCGATTTCTTCCTCTCGTCCTTCCATCGCTCTCCTCCGTCGCAACAAATGATATATGAACTTGACATAGCTGTTGGGTTAAGAGCCATTGGTCGCCAGCCAACTTCTGCTTCTCGTGTTACCCGTGGTGTTCGATTAAAGCAACCACACGTGCACTCACACACGCTGGCATGAACACACACACATGCGCATGCAGACACACACACAAGCACTGAAGGATGCGCACACACGCACGCACGCACATACACACACACACACATTGAAATACACACACAGTTTCTCCCCCAAGTAGATCATTATGGATTCATTACTTCAAATAAACAGGCAATTGAAAGTGTGATAAATATTTAATAGAAAATGGACGATTGTTTGGCACCAGGAGTTAAACTCCAAAAAGGTGCAAATAATTCCCTGTTCCCGTGATGTCTGGCATAGTATTGATACTGGGTTCCAACCTGTTAACTACCTTGCACTGCACACACACACACGCACACAAACAAGCACACACACAAACACGCACACACACCCCCACTGACTCACTATGAAACTCATACGCCTTCATTAATTGTTTAGTTTGTTTTGCTATTGTTGGCTATAGTAGATAAGCAAAAATGAAATGAATACACTAATGAGGATGAGACAACAGACATGGTAATGTGCTGGGTAAATATTATAACAGTATTATAGCATTTGGTAATAATGGTTGTGCTTGTACATTATGGGAGAGCAGTTTTTGATTGTGGCATGGCCATGGTTTCTAAGAGATAAGGTTGGACAGTCTTGTTTGGTTTTCTTTGGCTCCAGTTTGTAATATAGGCCCTCAAACATACAGTATACATGTATGAGGCCTAAAGCAAACAGTACTACTCAGTCACCTAGTTTGTTTGTGGGACATCCCTGTGCTTTGGCATCTTGTTGTTGTAGAGAGAGAGATCAAAAGAGTTTGGGTGTGTGCGTTTTGTGAGCGAGTAAGCCTTGGCAACCATTCCATGTTTACAAAACGGGCCAGCACTTTGCCAGGTCTCAGACTTTCCCTCCTTGCCAAAGACCCGCCATTGCCAAAGACCCCCTACCCCATCATCCCTCACCAGACCCTCCTCCACGCCCAAACTCCCCCTTTCCACACACCCCACCCTGGCCCTCACCACAAACACCTCCCCTGGCTGCACTCACTCACACACGTAATCCCCGAGAACAAAAGAGTTAGGGGGTGGTTCAAGGGGCTGAGTGTAGGGAGGAAGGGGAGGGGGATTGGAGTGCACAGCCTATGTGGGTAGCATGCGTAATGAACTAAGATGTGTGAACTTTGACGAGTGTGTGTGTGTATGTGTACGCCTGTGAGATATCGGCAGTCGTTCCTCCTCCAGTCTCCTTGCCTCTCTCTCCATCTTCACCCCTCTCGCCCCCACTCTCTCTCACACACACACACACACACACACACACACACACATCCAAATACCTTCCTATTTATGCATGGGATTTTTATTAGGCAAAAATAATAAATAACATTGAGAAAATCAAGGGGGGATTTTTCGACATAACACCCTTTCCCGCTATTAAATATTGAGCTAGAAATTAGCTGGAAGGTGTGAGCAAATGTTAAATAATGGAGAGGCTAGGATCCGTCTGGGTCAGAGCTGGTGGGGAACAGATCTCCCTCTCTCTCTGATACATTATTAAATGTGGATGCACTTCCCTCCATCCTCCATCTCTGCTGGAGAGAAGCGAGAACGCTATAGGGGCTGGAGGGAAGGGGGGCACCCTATCTTCTCCACGGGAATGGAGAGTGGCGGTGGGTGGGTGGGTGGGTGGGTGGGTGGGTGGGTGGAGGGATGGGAAGGGTACAACGACCAGGCTAGGAGGTTTGGGTGAATGTGCACGAAGCAGCAGGCCCCCCGTAGGACAGGCACCCCCCTTCCCTGCCTCCCCTGTACCCCCTCCTTCCTATATCACAGTACTCACAGACCCATTTGTATTAATGACTCTTTGGTGCCAGCGCAGAAGATATTCATTTGGGGGGGGGGGGTGAGGCGAGACGGGGGACTTTCCAATACGGTGTGTTGTGTCCGGCCATTTAGCAGGCCGATTTTTCAACCAAGCCCACTCAGGCCAGTGTGTCACGATTCATCACAAGTAGGTAGAGAGCTGCTTGTCTCTGGCTCTCTGAAGAGTAGAGTGCCTGGTGTAAACTGGGGAAGTGGCCATTGGAAGAAGAGTTATACAGGGCAGAGAAGTAAAGGAAACAAGGTTGTGATGGAGGAACTGTGGGAGATGCTCACTCAAAACCCCTGCCACATGCCCCAGGGGCGCTGTAACTGGGAAATAATGATCTGCTTGCGCGCGCGTGTGTGTGCGTGCGTGTGTGTTTGCTCTAACATACGAATGGGCTCCAAAAAATGTTTTATTTTCAATATTTGCATGTGATGAGTAAGAATGAGTGTCTAGTGGGTGCATGTACATGTACTGTATATGAGCGTGTACGTACGACTCTGTGACTGAGTGTGTGTGGCATGCGCATGCTTGTAACAGAGATGGAGTGTGTGTTAGGTGAGAGAGTCTATAAACATGCCCCTGTTTAAGTGTCTTCATGTACATATGTGCATAGGGACATCAAGATGGCGGTTAGAGGAGGAACCTACCTCCTTTGAACACAATGGCGTCTGATGCAGAAGGGCCCCACGAGACCCCGTGAGGCCCCTAGAGTTGGGGCCCCGTGCTCCTCTCTCGCCTTGAGGGATTGATACAGGATGTTACAGAACAGGCTGAGGTGGCGTCTGAGGACACACACACGGGAGAATGACACACACACACACCACAGCAAATAATTAAATAAGTCATAAAAATAAGAAAGTGTTTGATGTTACCTTGTGCTGCCTGGGGCCAACACCACACAGGGTAGTGCCGTCACCTCCCTATCCCCGGAGAGGGTGCTATGAAGGGGGTGGAGGATCAGGAGTAGAGGGGGCGGTGGTGGTTCTCCCAGGGGCTCTTGGACGAACCCTGTTTTGGGGTTGTGGGGTGTAAAACCGAGCTGGAATGCGGTGGAGGAGGAGCAGTCGTGTCCCAAAAACACCAGGAGAGGTGTGTGTGTGTGTGTGTGTGTGTGTGTGTGTGTGTGTGTGTGCGCGTGTGTGTGTGTGAGTCTGTGTATGTGTGTGTGTGCGTGGGTGTGTGTTTGTGTGTGTGTGAGTGTGTGTTTGTGTGAAATCAAATAAAATTGCATTTGTCACATCCGCTGAACACAACAAGTGTAGACTTTACCGTGAAATGTTTACTTACGAGCCCTTTCCTAACAATGCAGTTAAATAGTATGAAAACTAACACATAGATAAAAAGAAAATAGTAAAACAATAAAATAACACAATAAAATACAATAAAAAATTAATTTTTTTCGGATTTACTGACCTTCATGTCTTAAAGTCTCTTTGCTTATTTGAGCTGTTCTTGCCATAATATGGATTTGGTATTTTACCAAATAGGGCTATGTTCCCCTACCTTGTCACAACACAACTGATTGGCTCAAACGCATTAAGAAGGAAAGAAATTCCACAAACTAACTTTTAAGAAGGCACACCTGTTAATTGAAATGCATTCCAGGTGACTACCTCATGAAGCTGGTACTGTATATATACACACAAGGACTACCGAGTCAGTGTTCTGGGGTACGAGGTACGTAGTTGGGGTGATTGATTGAGGTAATATGTACATGTAGGTAGGGGGTGAAAACCAGATGAGCATTATGTCCTTCACCTCCTCATCCAAATTGAGGTTAGTAATAGCTGTTTTGATGTCCAGAAGCTCTTTTCAGTCATTTAAAACAATGGGCAAAACATTATGTAAAAATGTTTTGGGGGGGATCAACGCAAAAAACCACACAAAATAGAACAATTGGTCAGGAGCCCGTAAACTAGACAGGATAACACACAAACGGTACACACATCACACAAGTCCCCAAGCCCAACAAAGCGATAACGTTCACACCAAAAACACCTAGAACAAAAGCCATCAAAGGAACATATATCACCAACATCTCAACTCTGCAACACAACATTTCTGCAGTGTGTCAGAAATGCATTGTAAAACATTGTGTACAGTGCCTTCAGAAAGTATTCACACCCCTTTTTCCACATTTTGTTACAGCCTGAATTTAAAATGGATTACATTTAGATTATGTGTCACTGATCTACACACAATATACCATAATGTCAAAGTGGAATTACGTTTTTAGAAATGTTTACAAATTCATTACACTTTTAAAGCTGAAATGTCTTGAGTCAATAAGTGTCCAACCCTTTTGTTATGGCAAGCCTAAATAAAACTGTACTTAATAAGTCACATATTAAGTTGCATGGACTCACTCTGTGTGCAATAATAGTGTTTAACATAATTTTTATATGACTACCCCATCTCTGTACCCCACACATACAATTATCTGTAAGGTCCGTCAGTCAAGCAGTGAATTTCAAGCACATATTCAACCACAAAGACCAGGGAGGTTTTCCAATGGTTCGCAAAGAAGAGCACGTATTGGTCAACACTACAAAGTTGGATATGGGATTTCACCATGAGGCCAATGGTGACTTTAAAACAGTTAGAGAGTTTAATGGCTGTGATAGGACATAACTGAGGATGGATCAACAACATTGTAGTTACTCCACAATACTAATTTAAATATTTATGCTATATATATAATATGATATAATAGCGCTGGGGTGATGGCTGCCGTTTTACGGGCTCCTAGCCAATTGTGCTATTCTGTGTGTTTTTTATCGCATTATTTGTAACATTTTTGTACATAATGTTTCTGCCACCATCTCTTATGACCGAAAAAAGCTTCTGGACATCAGAACAGCGACTACTCACCTCGGACTGGATGAAGATTTTATATTTAATGAATCGGAGGCGAAAGATTTATGGCTCCTCCCGGACCAGGCCCAAATACCCGTCATTCGCATGAAGAGGAGACGCAGATACAGGGGCTGCAGATTCGGATGCTTGGTGAGAATTAGTTGGAGAGTGGATAGTCCGCCTTTACCATCCGTCCTACTGGCAAACGTGCAATCACTGGAGAATATACTGGATGAGCTCCGATCGAGAATATCCTACCAACGGGACATTAGAAATTGTAATATCTTACGTTTCACTGAGTCGTGGCTGAACGAGGGCATGGATAATATACAGTTGGCTGGGTTTTCCTTGCATTGGCAAGACAGAACAGAAACCTCAGTTAAGGCGAGGGGTGGTGGTCTGTGTCTATTTGTCAATAACAGCTGGTGCACGATCTTTAATATTAAGGAAGTCTCTAGGTTTTGGTCACCTGAGGTAGATTACCTCATGATACGCTGTAGACCACACTATTTACCAAGAGAGTTTTCATCTATATTTTTCTTAGCTGTCTATTTACCGTCACAAACCGATGCAGGCACTAAGACCGCACTCAACGAGCTGTATAAGGTCATAAGCGAACAAGAGAATGCTCACCCAGAAGCGGCGCTCCTAGTGGCCGGGGACTTTAATGCAGGAAAACTTAAATCCGTTTTTATTTCTACCAGCATGTCACATGTGCAACCAGAGGAAAAAAACTCTAGACTACCTTTACTCAACACACAGAGATGCGTACAATATTCTCCCACGCCCTCCATTTGGCAAATCTGACCATAATTCTATCTTCCTGATTCCTGCTTACAAGCAAAAACTCAAGCAGGAAGTACCAGTGACTCGCACAATAGGGAAGTGGTCAGATGACGCAGATGCTAAGCTACAGGACTGTTTTGCTAGCAAAAACTGGAATATTTTCAGGGATTCATCCGGCTTCATCAATAAGTACATCAACAATGTCGTCTCCACAGTGACAGTATGTACATATCCCAACCAGAAGCCATAGATTACAGGCAACATCCTCACAGAGCTAAAGGCTAGAGCTGCCGCTTTCAAGGAGCGGGACACTAATCCGGACGCTTTTAAGAAATCCCGCTATGCCCTTCGATGAACCATCAAACAGGCAGAGCATCAATACAGGACTAAGATATAATCCTACTACACCGGCTCTGATGCTCGTCGGATGTGGCAGGGCTTGCAAACTATTACGGATTACAAAGGGAAAGCCAGCCGCTAGCTGCCCAGTGACGCAAGCCTACCAGACGAGCTTAATGCCTTCTATGCTCTCTTCGAGGCAAGAAACACTGAACCATGCATGAGAGCACCAGCTGTTCCGGACGACTGTGTGATCACGCTCTCCGTAGCTGATGTGAGTAAGACCTTTAAACAGGTCAACTTTCACAAGGCCGCAGGGCCAGATGGATTACCAGGATGCGTATTCAGAGCATGCGCTGACCAACTGGCAAGTGTCTTCACTGACATTTTCAACCTCTCCCTGACCGAGTCTGTAATACCTACATGTTTCAAGCAGACCACCATAGTCCCTGTGCCCAAGAATGCCAAGGTAACTTGCCTAAATGACTACCGCCCCGTAGCACTCACGTCAATAGCCATGAAGTGCTATGAAGGCTGGTCATGGCTCACATCAACATCATCATCCCAGAAACCCTAGACCCACTACAATTTGCATACCGCTCCAACAGATCCACAGATGACACAATCTCTATTGCACTCCACACTGCCCTTTCCCACCTGGACAAAAGGAACACCTACGTGAGAATACCGTTTGTTGACTACAGCTCAGCGTTCAACACCATAGCGCCCTCAAAGCTCATCACTAAGCTAATGACCCTGGGACTAAACACCTCCCTCTGAAACTGGATCCTAGACTTCCTGATGGGCCGCCTACAGGTGGTAAGGGTAGGTAACAACACATCTGCCACGCTGATCCTCAACACCGGGTTCCCTCAGGGCTGCATGCTTAGTCCCCTCCTGTACTCCCTGTTCACCCACGACTGCATGGCCAAGTACGACTCCAACACCATCATTAAGATTGCAGACGACACAATGGTGGTAGGCCTGACCACCGACAACGATGAGACAGCCTATTAGGGTGGAGGTCAGTGACTTTGCCGTGTGGTGCCAGGACAACAACCTCTCCCTCAACGTGATCAAGACAAAGGAGATTATTGTGGACTACAGGAAAAGGAGTGGAGCTGTAGTGGAGCGGGTCGAGAGCTTCAACTTTCTTAGTGTCCACACCACTAACAGGCCTCCTGTAGCTCAGTTGGTAGAGCATGGCGCTTGCAACGCCAGGGTTTTGGGTTCGATTCCCACGGGGGGCCTGTATGAAAAATGTATGCACTCACTAACTGTAAGTCGCTCTGGATAAGAGCGTCTGCTAAATGACTAAAATGTAAAATGTAACAAACGATCAGGGTCCAAACACACTAAGACAGTCGTGAAGAGGGCAGGACAACGTCTATTCCCCCTCAGGAGACTGAAAAGATTTGGCATAGGTGCTCAGTTGGTCAAAAAGTTATACAGCTGCACCATCGAGAGCATCCTGACTGGTTGCATCACCGCTTGGTATGGCAACTGCTAGGCATCCGACCGCAAGGCGCTACAGAGGGTAATGTGAACGGCCCAATACATCACTGGGGCCAAGCTTCCTGCCATCCAGGACCTCTATACCAAGCGGTGTCAGATAAGGTCCTAAACATTTCTAAGACTCCAGCCACCCAAGTCATAGACTGTTCTCTCTGCTACCGCACGGCAAGCGGTACCAGTGTGTCAAGTCTAGGTCCAAATGGCTTCTTAACAGCTTCTACCCCAAAGCCATAAGACTGCTAAACAGTTAATCAAATGGCTACCCGGACAATTTGCATTGACTCCCTTTTTTACGCTGCGACTACTCGCTGTTTATTATTTTACATTTACATTTATGTCATTTAGCAGATGCTCTTATCCAGAGCGACTTACAAATTGGTGCATTCACCTTATGATAGCCAGTGGGACAACCACTTTACAATGTTTTTTTAGTTTTTTGTTTTTTTATGTATTTCTTTGGGGGGGGGGGTGGGGGGGGTAAGGGGGGGGTAGAATGATTACTTTATCCTATCCCAGGTATTCCTTAAAGAGGTGGGGTTTCAAATGTCTCCTGAAGGTGGTGAGTGACTCCGCTGTCCTGGCGTCGTGAGGGAGCTTGTTCCACCATTGGGGTGCCAGAGCAGCGAACAGTTTTGACTGGGCTGAGCGGGAACTGTGCTTCTGCAGAGGTAGGGGAGCCAGCAGGCCAGAGGTGGATGAACGCAATGCCCTCGTTTGGGTGTAGGGACTGATCAGAGCCTGAAGGTACGGAGGTGCCGTTCCCCTCACAGCTCCATAGGCAAGCACCATGGTCTTGTAGCAGATGCGAGCTTCAACTGGAAGCCAGTGGAGTGTGAGGAGGAGCGGGGTGACGTGAGAGAAGTTGGGAAGGTTGAACACCAGACGGGCTGTGGCATTCTGGATGAGTTGTAGGGGTTTAATGGCACAGGCAGGGAGCCCAGCCAACAGCGAGTTGCAGTAATCCAGACGGGAGATGACAAGTGCCTGGATTAGGACCTGTGCCGCTTCCTGTGTAAGGCAGGGTCGTACTCTCCGAATGTTGTAGAGCATGAACCTACAGGATCGGGTCACCGCCTTGATGTTAGCGGAGAACGACAGGGTGTTGTCCAGGGTCACGCCAAGGCTCTTCGCACTCTGGGAGGAGGACACAACGGAGTTGTCAACCGTGATGGCGAGATCATGGAACGGGCAGTCCTTCCCCGGGAGGAAGAGCAGCTCCGTCTTGCCAAGGTTCAGCTTGAGGTGGTGATCCGTCATTCATACTGATATGTCTGCCAGACATGCAGAGATGGGATTCGCCACCTGGTTGTCAGAAGGGGGAAAGGAGAAGATTAGTTGTGTGTCGTCTGCGTAGCAATGATAGGAGAGGCTATGTGAGGATATGACAGAGCCAAGTGACTTGGTGTATAGTGAGAATAGGAGAGGGCCTAGAACTGAGCCCTGGGGGACACCAGTGGTGAGAGCACGTGGTGCGGAGACAGCTTCTCGCCACGCCACTTGGTAGGAGCGGCCGGTCAGGTAGGACGCAATCCAAGAGTGAGCCGCGCCGGAGATGCCCAGCTCAGAGAGGGTGGAGAGGAGGATCTGATGGTTCACAGTATCAAAGGCAGCAGACAGGTCTAGAAGGACAAGGGCAGAGGAGAGAGAGTTAGCTTTAGCAGTGCGGAGAGCCTCCGTGACACAGAGAAGCGCAGTCTCAGTTGAATGACCAGTCTTGAAACCTGACTGGTTTGGCTCAAGAAGGTCATTCTGAGAGAGATAGCAGGAGAGTTGGCTAAAGACGGCACGCTCAATAGTTTTGGAGAGAAAAGAAAGAAGGGATACTGGTCTGTAGTTGTTGACATCAGAGGGATCGAGTGTTGTTTTTTTGAGAAGGGGTGCAACTCTCGCTCTCTTGAAGACGGAAGGGACATAGCCAGCGGTCAAGGATGAGTTGATCAGCGAGGTGAGGTAAGGGAGAAGGTCACCGGAGATGGTCTGGAGAAGAGAGGAGGGGATAGGGTCAAGCGGGCAGGTTGTTGGGCGGCCGGCCATCACAAGTCGCAAGATTTTATCTGGAGAGAGAGGGGAGAAAGAAGTCAAAGCATAGGGTAGGGAAGTGTGTGCAGGACCAGCAGTGTCATTTGACTTAACAAACGAGGATCGGATGTCGTCAACCTTCTTTTCAAAATAGTTGACAAAGTCATCCACAGAGAGGGAGGGGGGGGGGGGGATTCAGCAGGGAGGAGAAGGTGGCAAAGAGCTTCCTAGGGTTAGAGGCAGCAGATGCTTGGAATTTAGAGTGGTAGAAAGTGGCCTTAGCAGCAGAAACATATGAAGAAAATGTAGAGAGGGGGGAGTGAAAAGATGACAGGTCAGCAGGGAGTCTAGTTCTCCTCCATTTCCGCTCGGCTGCCCGGAGCCCTGTTCTGTGAGCTCGCAATGAGTCATCAAGCCACGGAGCTGGAGGGGAGGACCGAACCGGCCGGGAGGATAGGGGACATAGAGAGTCAAAGGATGCAGGAAGGAAGGAGAGGAGGGTTGAGGAGGCAGAATCAGGAGATTGGAGGGAGAAGGATTGAGCAGAGGGAAGAGATGATAGGATGGAAGAGGAGAGAGTAGCGGGAGAGAGAGAGCGAAGGTTGCGACGGTGCATTACCATCTGAGTAGGGGCAGAGTGAGTAGTGTTGGAGGAGAGCGAGAGAGAAAAGGATACAAAGTAGTGGTCGGAGACATGGAGGGGAGTTGCAGTGAGATTAGTAGAAGAACAGCATCTAGTAAAGATGAGGTCAAGCGTATTGCCTGCCTTGTGAGTAGGGGGGGATGATGAAAGGGTGAGGTCAAAAGAGGAGAGGAGTGGAAAGAAGGAGGCAGAGAGAAATGAGTCAAAGGTAGACGTAGGGAGGTTGAAGTCCCCCAGAACTGTGAGGGGTGAGCCATCCTCAGGAAAGGAACTTATCAAGGCGTCAAGCTCATTGATGAACTCTCCAAGGGAACCTGGAGGGCGATAAATGACAAGGATATTAAGCTTAAATGGGCTAGTGACTGTGACAGCATGGAATTCAAATGAGGAGATAGACAGATGAGTCAGGGGAAAAATAGAGAATGTCCACTTGGGAGAGATGAGGATTCCTGTGCCACCACCCCACTGACCAGATGCTCTGGTCAGACGAGGAGAGAGCAGTAGGAGTAGCAGTGTTTTCAGTGGTAATCCATGTTTCCGTCAGCGCCAAGAAGTCGAGGGACTGGAGGGTAGCATAGGCTGAGATGAACTCTGCCTTGTTGGCAGCAGAACGGCAGTTCCAGAGGCTGCCTGAGACCTGGAACTCCACGTGGGTGGTGCGTGCAGGGACCACCAGGTTAGAGAGGCAGCAGCCATGCGGTGTGAGGCGTTTGTATAGCCTGTGCGGAGAGGAGAGAACAGGGATAGACAGAGGCATAGTTGACAGGCTGCAGAAAATGGCTACAATAATGCAAAGGAGATCGGAATGAAATGAACTAAACATCTGGGAAAGGAGAGAGCGGGGCCTCCCTCATCACAACACCCAAATATAACTCTCCCAACTTCCACCTCAGAAACTATACTTGTTGTAAACTACAGCGGTTCAATGTTTTCTAGGAATAGACTAACTTAGTTTATTCAGCTAGCTAACTAGGTACAGTATTCTTCAGTGAAAATCGTCCAGGGCACCTAGTCATAAGACGCCACAGCCAGCTAGCATGCCGGACTCCAACAACACGGTTTAGGACCAATACTCAGCCACAACAAACCACCAGTTTGTCAACACGCCAAGCAGATCGTTTGTGTCTAACATTGTGGGTTAGTCCCGACAGCTTGAGCGAGTCCGTCGTCAACTTATTCAGCCAGTTAGTTAGCTAGAATAGTTAGCATACTAGCTAGCCATTGCTTTCAGACAAAGAAGAAACCCTTCCTTTCACGGCACGAACACACAGAGAGAGCCAAGCTAACGTTAACTAGTCACCCATGTCCCGAATTCCTTGAACGACTCTGGCTACCAATATGTAAAAACAAAACACAAATGTAGGTTATGACTTACTCCTAGCAGCTACTGTTAGCTAGCCAAGTGCAAAGCTAGCCACTGAATTGACTCAGCCAGTTCGCGTCTGTTCGCTAGGTCGTTCCAGCTATTGTTTACTAGTAGCTATCCAGGTAGCAACAAGCTAGCTAAATTTCAAGCACAGTAGCCACTTACTACCTAACGTTAACGGTTCAGACAATGAGGTTAGAAAACAGCTGAATGGTAGGCAATTATTGTATGTAATTATTGTAGGCAGCCAGCTGGCGTAATTACAGGCACTCTCAGGCGTGAAACAACTATACCGTTGCTAATAGTTGCCAGTAGCTACCCGCCAGCTAGTCCAGGTAGTGGGTTAGCTAGCTAGCTTCGTGCTTCACCGGGCTCAGCCGAATACAATACTAACCTACAATGCCTATTATCTATGCATAGTCACTTTACCCCTACCTACATGTACATATTACCTCAATTACCTCGACTAACCTGTACTCCCGCACATTGACTTGGTACCCCCCTGTACATAGCCTTTTTTTTTCTTTTTTTTTTAAACTTTAGTTTATTATTTATTTACTTACTTACTTTAAAAAAAAACTCTGCATTGTTAGTTAATGGGTTGTAAGTAAGCATTTCACGGTAAGGTCTACACCTGTTGTATTCGGCGCATGTGACATATAACATTTGATTTGATTTTCAATGACAGGGTGAAAAGAAGGAAGCCTTTTCAGAAGAAAAATATTCCAAAACATGCAATAAGGCACTAAAGTAGTTCTGCAAAAAATGTGGCAAAGATATGAACTTTTTGTCCTGAATAAAAAGCGTTATGGGGTGTTGTGAGTGGTTGTAGTCAGTCATTTTACAGTGCTCTTAGTCTGGTCTTCAAATCAAATAAAATAAAAATTTATTTGTCACATGCGCCGAATACAACAGGTGTAGACCTTACCGTGAAATGCTTACTTACAAGCCCTTACCCAACAATGCAGTTCAAGAAATAGAGTTAGAAAATGTTTACTAAATAAAATAAAGTTTTAAAAAATGTAAAAAATTAAAAACAATAACTAGGCTATATACAGGGGCATACTTATGGCTTGGGGATAGAAGCTGTTAAGGAGCCTTTTGGAACTAGACTTGGCACTCTGGTACCGCTTGCTGTGCGGTAGGAGAGAGAACAGTCTTTGACTTGGGTGGTGACTGAAGTCTTTGACAATTTTTTGGGCCTTCCTCTGACACCGCCTAGTATATAGGTCCTGGATGGTAGGAAGCTTGGCCCCAGTGATGTACTTGACCGTACGCACTACCCTCTGTAGCGCCTTGCGGTCGGATGCCTAGCAGTTGCCATACAGTACTAGGCGGTGATACAACCGGTCAGGTTGCTCTCGATGGTACAGCTGTATAACTTTTTGAGGATCTGGGGACCCATGCCAAATCTTTTCAGTCTCCTGAGGGGGAAAAGGCATTGACCGGCCCTCTTCACGACTGTCTTGGTGTGTTTGGACCATGATAGGTTGTTGGTGATGTGGACACCAAGGAACTTGAAACTCTCGACCCACTCCACTACAGCCCCGTCGATGTAAATGGGGGCGTGTTCGGCCCTCCTTTTCCTGTAGTCCACGATCAGCTCCTTTGTCTTGCTCACATTGAGGGAGAGGTTGTTGTCCTGGCACCACACTGCCAGGTCTCTGACCTCCTCCGTATAGGCTCTCATCGTTGTCGGTGATCAGGCCTACCACTGTTGTTTCGTCAGCAAACTTAATGACGGTGTTGGAGTCGTGCTTGGCCATGCAGTCATGGGTGAACAGGGAGTACAGGAAGGGACAAAGCACGCACCCCTGAGGGGCCCCCGTGTTGAGGATCAGCGTGTCAGATGTGTTGTTGCCTACCCTTACCACGTGGGGGCGGCCCGTCAGGAAGTCCAGGATCCAGTTGCAGAGGGAGGTGTTTAGTCCCAGGGTCCTTAGCTTGTGATGAGCTTTGAGGGCCCTATGGTGTTCAACGCTGAGCTGTAGTCAAAGAACAGAATTCTCACACAGGTGTTCCTTTTGTCCAGGTGGGAAAGGACAGTGTGGAGTGCGATTGAGATTGCGTCATCTGTGGATCTGTTGGGGCGGTATGCGAATTGGAGTGGGTCTAGGGTTTCCGGGACGATGGTGTTGATGTGAGCCATGACCAGCCTTCATAGCACTTCATGGCTACCGACATGAGTGCTACGGGGCGGTAGTAATTTAGGCAGGTTACCTTTGCTTTTTTGGGCACAGGGACTATGCTGGTCTGCTTGAAACAGGACTTTGGTGGTCTGCTCCCCTTATGTCCTCTCCCAGAAGGCGCTTGAGTAGTGAAAGAGGAGGCCCTACTCATAAAACCTACAAGTACCTGATATCTCTTTAATTCTCCTTTAGATCATATTGTTTGCAAATTAATGCATTACCCTAGAAAATGTAGGCAATAATATTAATCTTAATCGAGCCATAGAGAACCAGAGACCGTTGGAGAGGATGTGTGTGTAGGTATGGAGAATAATAATATTTTGTTAGTTCTGAATAATTATAGAATGTTGCTCATTGCCTTTGGCCTTATCCATCAACCTCTCCCTCCGTCTCCCTCTTTTCTCTGTTCGCCCTGTCCGGAAGGCAGGGCGAACAGTGCACTGCTGGAATGGGCTGTGCTTGACAAACAGGTGTGCCACATGTCACGGTGTGCGTGTGTATTTCTGGATCAACGGCACAAAAACTGCCCTCGCTCAAAAAAATAAACATGAAAAGGAAAGAAAAGAAAACAAGAAAGCTGACAGACAGGGACAAGTGAAGCCAGGGACTGCTGACACGGCGCATTGCCGGGACGTTGTCACGGCTCCCTGTCTCGTCTGGCTTTGACAAGCGATGCGGCTTCAGCACAGAAATAAAAATCAGATCAGCATCACGGGTCGATAAGCACCTGCATCATAATACGCTGATCCCTGTCATATATAAACATGATGGGAGCCCTCTCTCTCCTCGCCCCTCCAGGGAGCAGATGTATGGCTGAGACTACTGGGACTGTGTGTATGTTAGTGTGTGTGTGTGTGTGTTCCTATGAGGGGCACACCCTCAGTTATAGCCCCATTATCTGATATAACACACTGCCAAAACAAGATAAACACATACTGTATCTAAGCTCTTGCACATCAGATCAGTGGAAATAGGCCTACAATATTTCTAGATGCAGGGAGCAAGGGGCATCATATTTTCAGTCATATATACAGAATCCATATTATTCCTCCTCCTGCATGACAATGTTCCTAATATAGATTCCGTACGTAAATTGAGGTTGACAGCAACACCCAAAGGCCTATATGTTTTATTTACAGGTTGGATATCCAGTATTTCAACAGAGTTTTTAACCTCAGTTGACCTATTGATTGTTTTGTATGACTCCTATCCCATAAAATTACTTATACTGTTTTATAACTGATACATTAAGATGTATGAGGAGGGTATTCACCTTAAAACTAGTTGAATCAGCCCAAGCTTTTATACCCTAAACTGCCGTTTAATGATACTCATCTCGTCTTGGCAACCAAAACTTATCAAGGAACCAAACGTATAATACAGTATGTGGTTGCCTAACCAGTATTCCAGTGCACTTCCACCCGATGGCTGTTGCTCCTATTGAATAATGGAAGAAACACTGGAGCAGTGTGAAGCTCGGTTGACTGTGGGCATGGATGGAACAAGCCTACCTACACAACTCTGGCAGAGAAGTCAGAGAGTTCTCAAGGCGATTATCAGAGGCCAACCTGGACGCTAACATAATCAATACATTGGAATGGAGGGAGACAGGTAAGAAGCAATGGGGAGAGCAGAGTAGTGAGGATGGAAGATTGCAGAGTTCTTTGCGTCCCTCTAGGTCAGGGCTGTTCTAAATTTTTACACCTTTCAGCAGGACAATAACCTAAAACACAAGGCCAAATCTACAATGGAGTTGCTTACCAAGAAGACAGTGAATGTGGCCAAGTTACAGTTTTTACGTAAATCTACTTGAAAATCTATGGCAAGACCTGAAAATGGTTGTCTAGCAATAATCAACAACCAATTTGACAGAGCTTGAAGAATTTCTAAAAGAATAATCGGCAAATGTTGCACAATCCAGGTGTGGTAAGCACTTAAAGACTTACTCAGAAAGTCTCACAGCTGTATCGCTGCCAAAGGTGCTTCTGCAAAGTATTGACACGGGGTGTGAATACTTATGTTGATGAGATATTTCTGTGTTTAATTTCAATACATTTGCAAAAATGTTTTCACTTTGTCATCATGGTGGATTGTGTGTAGATGGGTGAGGATAAAAAATATATTTAATCCATTGTGAATTCAGGCTGTAACACAACAAAACATGGAATAAGTCAAGGGGTGTGAATACTTTCTGAAGGCACTGTACATGCAAACCCACTGAACAGGAAGCTTGACCTTTTGCAGGGCCTAAGATAAATATTCTGTACAAAAAACCATACAATTATTAGTATTGGCAGGATTTTATTTTAGAAATTCAGAAAGAAAGACAGAAAAAGTGAGAGAGACAGATCTGCATTCGGAAAGTATTCAGACCCCTCGACTTTTTCCATATTTTGTTATGTTACAGCCTTTTTCTAAAATTGATTAAATGGTTTTATCCCCTCATCAATCTACACACAATACCCCATAATCACAAAGCAAAAACAGGTTTTTAGATTTTTTGGGAAATTTATTATATAAATAAATAACTGAAATATTACATTTACATAAGTATTCAGACCCTTTACTCAGTACTTTGGCAGCGATTACAGCCTTGAGTCTTCTTGGGTATAACACTACAAGTTTGGCACACCTGTATTTGGGGAGTTTCTCCCATTATTTTCTGCAGATCCTCTCAAGCTCTGTCAGGTTGGATGGGGAGCGTCGCTGCACGGCTATTTTCAGGTCTCTTCAGAGATGTTCGATCGGGTTCAAGTCCGGGCTCTGGCTGAGCCACTCAAGGACATTCAGAAATGTGTCCCGAAGCCACTCCTGCGTTGTCTTGGCTGTGTGTTTAGGGTAATTGTCCTGTTGGAAGGTGAACCTTCACCCCAGTCTGAGGTCCTGAGCTCTCTGGAGCAGGTTTTCATCAAGGATCTCTCTGTACTTTGCTCTGTTCATCTTTCCCTCAATTCTGACTAGTCTCCCAGTCCCTGCTGCTGAAAAACATCCCCACAGCATGATGCTGCCACCACCATGCTTCACCGTTGGGATGGTGCCAGGTTTCCTCCAGACGTGACGCTTGGCATTCAGGCCAAAGAGTTCAATCTTTGTTTCATCAGACCAGAGAATCTTGTTTCTCATGGTCTGAGAGTCCTTTAGGTGTCACACCTTGATCTGTTTCACCAGTCTTTGTGCTTGTCTCCACCCCCCTTCCAGGTGTCGCCCATCTTCTCCATTATCCCCTGTGTATTTATACCTGTGTTCTCTGTTTGTCTGTTGCCAGTTCGTCTTGTCTCGTCAAGCCTACCAGCGCTTTTTCCATGCTCCTGTTTTTCCAGTCCCTGTTTTCTAGTCCTCCCGGTTCCAACAATTTCTGCCTGCCCTGATCCTGAGCCTGCCTGCCTTACCACTCTGCCTGCCCTGACCTTGAGCCTGCCTGCCGTCCTGTACCTACCTGACTCTGACCTGGTTTACGAACTCCTGCCTGTCCTCGACCTGCCTCTTGTCTGCCCCCCTGTTTTGTTAATAAACATCTGTAATTCGAACTGTCTGCATCTGGGTCTTATCCTGAGTTCTGATATTAGGTGCCTTTTAGCAAACTCCAAGTGGGCTGTCATGTGCCTTTTACTGGGGAGTAGCTTCCGTCTGGCCACTCTACCATAAAGGCCTGATTGGTGGAGTGTTGTAGAGATGGTTGTCCTTCTGGAAGGTTCTCCCATCTCCACAGAGGACCTCTGAAGCTCTGTTTGAGTGACCATCAGGTTCTTGGTCACCTCCCTGACCAAGGCCCTTCTCCCCCGATTGCTCAGTTTGGCCGGGCGGCCAGCTCTAGGAAGAGTCTTGGTGGTTCCAAACTTCTTCCATTTAAGAATGATGGAGGCCATTGTGTTCTTGGGGACCTTCAATGCTGCAGACATTTTTTGGTACCCTTCCCCAGATCTGTGCCTCGACACAATTATGCCTCGGAGCTCTACTGACAATTCCATCGACCTCGTGGCTTGGTTTTTGCTCTGACATGCACTGTCAACTGTGGGACCTTAAATAGAAGCATTTTTGTACCTTACCGTCACTATGCCGATTTATGTACTTTTGTGATCTCGCTCATTCGTCATTCAGTATTGCTAATAACGGGTTCTCTGCATTTGCCTGTTTCTGCTTGGCCTCCGTAAGACGATGGCCGGCACTGTGGCCGGTCCCTGAATGGCCGCCCTCCACCCTCGCACACCTCTCGGCCAATGAGGGCGCGGTGCCCACTAACAAGTGCAAATGCAGGTCAGCGAGTGAGGGAATATTTATTGTGTTATTACCCACACTCACTCTCCCTCCCCTGCAAGGTGACACCAAACTTTGCATACAACCTTGCAAACCTCTGCCTCCTCTACCTCCACAACACGTCTCTCCACCTTGCATATCTCATAGGAGGAATATGAGTATACAGTATATATTTTGAATAATCCTCTGGTATGTTTATGCGTAATAAGTGGACAGCAACTGTGTGTGCGTGCGTGTGCATGCGTGCACGTGTGTGTGGTGTACTGATGGCTAAGGGAAGGGATGAGCAGCACATGTTTGAACAAGAGCATTAGGCTAAAGAGAGGGTCGGAATTTGCATGGCTCAGCCAGCCTACGACTAGCTGTGGAGACTCAGCCGGTTAAGTCACAAACAAACACAGACACAGACAGAGACAAATGGGATGGAGTCTAGGATGGGATGGTGTCTGGCTGGTGCTGATCTGTTTTGGGAAAGAAGTGAAGGGGGTGTATAGTGAGTGTGTGTGTGTGTGTGTGTGTGTGTGTGTGTGTGTGTGTGTGTGTGTGTGTGTGTGTGTGTGTGTGTGTGTGTGTGTGTGTGCCATGCGTCTATTTGATGGGGCCAAGCACACAAGCAGGGAGCTGCCCAAGGGGTGATTGAAGTTGGTGACATTTTAAGGCTATTGAAAACAAAAGCTAGTAGGCGGTGCAGCATGCGGGAATCGTGTCTGGTTCATGTTTAACAAAACAAGGTCACAGAGGTTGTCAGGCTGTGAATTCCATAAATAACTTGATAATGGGATTTTAAAACAAGCCGTCCACCAGCCCTAGCCCCACTCCTCCCTTCCCCTCCTTTCGTGTGTGTGTCTTTCAGAAAAGGGGGAATATTAGAATGCAAATGGATTCACACCGCATCCTCATAAACAACGGTGTTCATTTAACCCCCGACCCCTACATTTAACTGCCCATCAAGTAATTTGTGCAGTGCAAGACACGTGGAAGTGGACCCAGGGAAGAGCCGGAGGAGGAGTGTGTGTGCATGTTTGTGAGTGTGTGTGTGCGCGCCACTGTCTATGTCTGTGTGTGCATCTATATGTACAGTATGTGTGCGTGTGTGTGTGTGTGTGTATGTGTGTGTGTGTGTCTGCGTCTGCATCTGTCTGCATTTGTCTATTCTTGTGTGTGTGGGTTCAGAGTTTACCATTTGCAATGCTCAATTAATCTTGTCAGCATGCATTTACGAGTGAATTGAACACCTTTAAAAATGCGCTGCCTGGCTTTGTCACTCTCTCCTTTTCCATCCATTACAGAGACAGAGGGTGTATCCCAAATGACACCCTATTCCCTATGTTGTGCACTACTTTTGAACAGGGCCCATAAAGCTCTGGTCAAAAGTAGTGCACTATAAAGTGAATAGGGTGCCATTTGGGATGTATCCACAGTCTCTGAGAGGACCTCAGCACAACAGTGCTGATTAAAACATATTAGAGCCTCCTTAGCACACCATGCTCTAAAGGATAAAAGTTAATATCCAGCCTTTATAATGTGTTTGGCTGATTACTGTGCTCGTCCTCTGTAAGGGGTTGCTTTAATTCGGTACCAAATGGAAGACGACGGGCTAATACAGGGAGGAACAACCTGGACTTGTCCAATGAGAAACGCTCATTTTCATTTTAGAAATGTTTTCTGTTGTTAGCCTTAATGAATCTCTGGTCTCAATCAGAGCTTGTGTCATTCATGGTTGGTCTTTCTCAATGCTGGTCTCCATGCACTGGTTGGTCACTTTTTCCATTGGTAACATGAGGGAGCAGCTGTTAGTGCCAGCTCGCTCTTTCATGCCTATGTCACACGAATGCACCCACACACACACACACACACACACACACACCCACACCCACACCCACACCCACACACACACACACACACACACACACACACACACACACACACACACACACACACACACACACACACACACACACACACACACACACACACACACACACAGAAACATGCACACACATGCACACAAGTCCTCAGCCTGTGGGCATATTACCCATCTGACCCTCTTATTGTCCAAGTGTTAGAGCTGTAGGGGGAACAGAGAGAAAGAGCAGAAAATGCCTTGATTCAGCAAGAAACACAAGATGGGACATTAGAGGCATATAATGAAATAGGGGGAGAGAAACTAGACAAAATAAAGGTAGAGAAATCTAGCTGTAGATTACTGAGAAAGAGAGAGAGAGAGAGAGAGAGAGAGAGAGAGAGAGAGAGAGAGAGAGAGAGAGAGAGAGAGAGAGAGAGAGACATATTTCCCACAGATCACATAGACCCACAAAGAATTAGAAAACAAATCCAACATTGATAAACTCCCATATATGTATTTTTTTTTATTTTTTTTTGGGGGGGGGATGTATACTCCCATATATGTTAGGAGAAATACCACAGTGTGCAATCATAGTAGCAATATGTGTGGCCCATTGCCATGAGAAAAGGGCAACCAGTGGAGCACAAACAACATTGCAAACACCACCAATATTTATCTGTTTATTTATCTTCTCCCACTATTCACACTTCAACTATTTGCACATTGCTAAAACACTGTACATAGCTGATAATATAACACTTGAAATGCCTTTATCTTTTTGAAACCTTTTTGAGTGCAATGTTTACTGTTAATTTCTAATAGTTTTGTGTTAATGTTGTTAAATTTGTTTCTTCTCACTTTTGTTTATTATTTAACTTGCTTTGGCAATGTTTCCCATGTCAATAAAGCCCCTTTGAATTTAAATGAATTGAGAGAGAGAGAGTGAAAATGAGAGAAGGATGGAGAGAGAGTCAGTCCTAGAGAGAGAGAGGCAGTCTCACAGTGACAGTAGCAACAGGGGCCCATTTGAGTGCAGTGCGGCGGCTGCGGGCCCCCTTCTCTTAATCCCGGGCGTTTGTCGCCGCTAATTACGACGGACAAGCCTCTTTATTGAACCTGCTCCTGCCGCCGCCATTAGGATGCATGAGCCGCGGCTGTTGTTTTAAACGCTCTCATTAAACACACAAATCAGCGCTGTTGACAGAGTGCTTTTGAATTAAGCGTCTCGCCCTCCTCGCTAGCGCCGCGCGACGACAACGCTAGCAGGGCCCAGGACAAGGAGCAATTTATAACACCATTAGCCACACTCGCCGAGGTTACAGGCATCAAAATTGTTCCCGTCTAATTATTCCAAATGGATACAGGGAGGGGAGCGGCGCTCAGGACAGCTTTTTCATTAGCCCTCAATCAAGAGGGTCGGGGGAGAGAGGGGTGGGCCAAATGTACTGTGCGGCAGTGTGTGGAGTGAGCAGGCGAACGGAAAATAAAAAATAATCTTGTTTGCTTTTTTTACAATGCAACATACAGTGGATGCATTGGTGAGTGAGATTAGGGAAGAGGAGACAGAGAGAGAGAGAGAGAGAGAGAGAGAGAGAGAGAGAACATACTCTTGACAGTAGGATAATTCTTACACAGTGTTTTCACTGGCATATCAAGCATTTCTTTGCATATTCAGAGGGGACATTTGCTTTTAGTGTGATCAATACTAATGCCAGAATGAACTTACTTCTAGCTTTTAATATATTTCTTAGACACAGGTAATCAATGGTGAAATTACGTTTTGGGGAAAATGTTACTTTCTTTATACGATTTTTGGTCATTGTTAGATTAAATGAAAAGTTATATTGTTGGGAAAAGACATATGAGGGTACACAGATGAATATGTGGTGAAATGTATGCTAATGACCACTAGACAAATAGACTGGTGATGTAGTATACCACATTAGTTCATACAGTAGTTAATATGCAAAACCAGACTGCACATTAGCAGAAAATGTACTCCACTGCCAAACACAGCAACCCCTGCCAAACAAAACATTTGATTGGTAGATCCTACAGCCTCCCAGGGCCAATCCCTTTCATGCTCTCTGTATATCCACCTCTACATCCACTTCCACCCACAATTAAGTCTCCCCTAAGAGTCCTCGATCATACCATATCTGTCATCTCACAATGGCAAGAACGAGAGAGAATAGAGAAAAGCCAAATTGTGAGTGTTAACCATCTTTTACAAGCCATTAAATGGGAGGACATTACAGGCATAGTGGAGATCCCTTAACGAGGTCTGACATATGTGAGGAAGGCAGTTAGCACCTAACATTAAGACATGCCAGCCGACTGATGAGAGGGGACGTTGTCCATGGGGGAGGTATCAGTGTTAATTAGGGGGTAATGCCCCCCCCCGTTCTCCTCCCGCCTTGGCCCCCCCCCGCCTCCAGCAGATATGTTGGAGATCATAGCTCATTTGAGCTCACGGTGTAATTTGCTCGGTTAGCTTGGTTATGGCAGGGACTGGTACTCACACTCACACTGGTAGTCTGCTGGGAGGACAGTTACAGGAGGAGGCTAGCTAAGCAGCACGCCAGTGGAGACTTAACGGTGGAGAAGGGAGTCGGTGACTTAGGAATCATTATAGGGTTGGCTCCAGAGCCCATTCGATAGCCTACCACTCGTCTGCAGTACATAGTCTATAATCTAGATATTGTAAAACACTATGGGCAGAATCTACATCAAATGGTAGAAAAAAATGCTGATACATATTCTAGAGGAGTATTATACAATTTGGTTGACTCATATGCAAATGCTAAATCATCAATATGTTTTCCATGCTAGATTGGACGCAATAGTTAAGACAAAATGAGTTCCAGTACAATGTTTGATGTATTGTCACAGGTGTGAAAAAAAAAAGGGACTTATTTATTTTGTCACTCAACCCAAACTTTAAGAACCTGTATGTATGTTAGACAGAGCTCCCGATGCTCTTGTTAAGGATTGGCAACACTGATTTCTCTACCGCCTCGCATATTTCTAGGTTCAATTCCACCTGAGGTGTAGCCCAGATTCAAACGATATCTGTGCTGGACCTCAAACAAGCATCACTAACACTAAATAGATAAAACCGTGTCTGTCTTTCCGATAAAGGTGTTACCACATGGACAACATGGAAGGGTAGGATGACAGCAGAGGGTATGGTGTCCATATTGGGACAGTCACACATTCATGGAAGTTGTGTCAGAGTTGGAGTTTGGAGTTGGTGTGGATGTGTGACGGTCCTAAGATGGACACCGTAATACATGCTAAGTGGTGGTGGTGGTGGTGGTATGATGGAGGCAAGGCACATGGCTGGAGCTTCCAGGCCATACCCTCTCGCCTGCGGAGCATCGGGGAGCACTGAGAGAGACGGAATCGGGCTAAGCATCCCTCGCACTCTCCTATTTAGCCTATAGCACTTTGTGTCACAACTGAGAAACAGTAGAGGTGCACATGCTAGAACGCACACTTTACGCACATATGACTGTGCGTGTGAGCATGAGAGGGTTTGTGAGAGAGAGAGAGAGAGAGAGAGAGAGGAGAGAGAGAGAGAGAGAGAGAGAGAGAGAGAGAGAGAGAGAGAGAGAGAGAGAGAGAGAGAGAGAGAGAGAGAGAGAGAGAGAGAGAGAGAGAGAGAGAGAGAGAGAGAGAGAGAGAGAGAGAGAGAGAGAGCATGTAAATGGGTCTGGAGAATGACAAGAGGTGGACTTATCTCATCTTGTCCATAAATACATAACAACGCATAACAACGTGTGAACATTCGTTCAACCAATGGGCTCTCGCCTAATCGGACGTGCTAACTGGACCAGGATAACACACAGCTCCACGCGGCTCCTCCCCCCCATGGCCTTTGGCCAGACTGATGTACAGTGTTGGACATAGTCCAGAATCATGCCCTGCAGCAGAGCTAACAAATCAGGTTGAATTATGCTCTGTGCGTGTGAAGCGACATGTCAGGGGTTTTCAGACTGGATACAGCGATTCTGGGCTAGCTATGATGTGTGGCCAATTGCGCCGGAGACAAATGCCCAAGCTCTTGCACAGGATAGGTCAGGGGGAGTGTCAATCTCTCTGTGTAGGTAAAGGTGTGGAAAAATCTATACCATACTGTAGCTCAACAATATAGAATCATTGGATGTGGATGTATGTTGCAACAGTGTTAATTGTTTTTACCAGTATGCTCAACATGACTTATCCTCACACTTGCTAAAAATTGTGGAAATTTCCCCACATGCATCACATTTGGCACCTTGTCGTCAATAAACCTGCCTGTCCAACCGTATGTTACCAATATTCTATTTTGCGTATTGTTGTACCTTTTGTACATTTTTCTAAAAAAATGAGTGGTTATACAAGACATGTTCATTTTTAATGCACTTCAATGTTGACTGAGTTATTTTTTATGTATCGACATGGAACTGCAAATGGTTCAACAGAATTATGCACTCAAGGTCTTGGAGATTTAACTCTGCATCTTTATTGGAAGGAAAATTGATAAAAACAGACAGAATATATCAGTTTAGAAGCAATGTAGCTCTGGTTTACCATTTGAAAATCTTAGCTGTGTTCAAACCAATATATTCCAGACTCCACAAAAGAAAAGAAAAAACATGGAGGCAAAAAAGGAGGGAAAAACGTGCAATTAAGCATGACTAAAAGACAACGATAAGCAGTGATTAATATTCAATTAAAGCCAGAGGAATTTCTTTTAAAGTAATTAAGCGTTTATTAATGTGATTTGTAACCCCTGAAGTGTCACAGAATATGCTAAACACTAAAGTGAAATTGCCTTCACACCCCTGCCGTTGCTGAAACGTTCCACTCATTTGCCGTTTTACTGACGCCCAATTTAACAAACGACGGAGTCTTGCGCCGGATCAACATTTTCACTTATCCGCCAATCAGAACCAGGGGCCTGACGTCGATCAAACAGCCTCCAGCTTTCCCCTTCAAGGTTTTATGCAAAGCAGGATATGTTTTGAAATATTTTCTTCATAAAACTTCTGTTTGTCTGTTGACCCTCAGATGACATTATTAAATAGTACCTTGAAACAAAAAAAACAAGGATCTGGATAGAATATTGGAGGATAACATACAGCAGAGTAAGAATTGGTATGTACTGTATGTGAATGGACGTAGCTACCGTAAACTCATCTCTGGTTATTTGTAAATGACTTTCATGAGGCCAAGACTAAAGAAAAACATTGCAAAAGAAAGCAAAGAAAGAGAGAGAGAGTGAGTGGTAGAAAGAAAAATAGAGTGCCTCAGGGGTAACAGAGTCTAGAGAGAGAGGGAGAGAGATGGAGAGAGATCCAGAGGGACTATTGTGTCCATCCCTGTGAAACGACCATTGCCCCTCTGAGCCCCCTGATCTCCTGTGTGTATGTATGTGTGTGTGTGTGTGTATGTGCGTGTGTGTATCCCAGCGCTCTGTGGTCATCATGAGACCTGACAGACCACTCCGGGGGGCATGGAGCTGATGCCACGTCCAGACGCTGGGCTCGCTGCGACGCACAGCCCCGTGCTGACAGGGTCCCGCCACCTCCTTCTGCGTCATTTAACACTGTTTCCTCGGCTCCAAGACGACTGAGCCTGGACACACTCAGACACTTTACTGCCCCCTCTCTCTCTCCCAGTTTCTCTTAGCCTCTTGGGTCCCTTCAATGCCCCCTAAGCACTTCTCTACTGTACGTTACTGACCCTAAGGCCAACAGTTTTGTCTGTATAGCTATATAGACCCTCCACAAAGGCCAAAGGACCCTACTGGTTTTAGGCTTTCTGCCCATCTCTTCCCGGACCATTATAGGTCAGTCGCGGGATGACTGAGTCCAGTCGCTTTTATGTGAATTACAGTTTTGAGCAGAGTAGGATGGGATATAAAACTACCTTCGGTCTATCTACCGTGGAGTATGAAAACGGATCAATTTCACCAATTCCTTAGTACCACCATATCATGTAGAGTTGTAGATTATCTTCCCCATCTTTAATTTTTTTTTAAATTTATTTATTTAACCTTTATTTAACCAGGAAAGCCAGTTGAGAACAAGTTCTCATTTACAACTGCGACCTGGCCAAGAGAAAGCAAAGCAGTGCGATAAAAACAACAACAACACAGAGTTACATATGGGATAAACAAAACGTACAGTCAATAACACAATAGAAAATCTATATACAGTGTGTGCAAATGTAGTAAGTTATGGAGGTAAGGCAATAAATCGGCCATAGTGCAAAATAATTACAATTTAGAGTGACAGCTGTGCAGAAGATGATGTGCAAATAGAGATACTGGGGTGCAAATGAGCAAAATAAATTACAATATGGGGATGAGGTAGTTGGGTGGGCTAATTACAGATGGACTGTGTACAGGTGCAGTGATCGGTAAGCTGCTCTGACAACTGATGCTTTAAGTTAGTGAGGGAGATAAGAGTCTCCAGCTTCAGAGATCTTGTGTCATACGTCTGATTGCTTAGTTAGTCTGAGTTATTTTTTAGAGCTCTCCTACTCTTCCCTGGCCCTGACATATTCTCTAAAAGCTGATCTAAGCTACTCCGTCTCTGCTATCTCCTTGGCTTCCCTGCCTGGCTTCCATCTCTCTGGGATCTCTCATCTGGCCTCTCTATCTCTCTCTCTTCTTCTCTTTCTTATCTCCTTCCCTGCTTGACAGCTCCATCTGATCCACAGGACTTTCTGCTATTTCACAGCCCCGACTAGCGCTTTCTGCTTAAATCTCTATGGTTCATCCTCTTAGGCCTCAACCTCTTCCCCCTTCTTCCCACTGATTCTCAGTGTGTGGCTGGGTGGCATTGTGTATGGCTGCGCCCCAAATGGCACCGTGTTCCCTATATAGTGCACTACTTTTGACCAGGGCTCATAGGGATCTGGTCAAAAGTAGTGCACTGTGTAGGGAATAGGGTGCTATTTGGGACACAGGCCATGTTGTTTCACTCCTGACTTAAGCGCAGGTAAGATTCCTAGGGTTGGACTGGTTACCCTGCTTTTCTCACAACAGTCATTTCACTCACTGCTGTATGAGACGGATGAGGCGGGTGATTTGGTCCTTGATATGCAGGAAATGGTGTGTCCCCATGTAAAGCGATGGCTTTTGCCTCAATCTCGACATTACGTGTGGACTCATGGAGTGTCGTATCTATTCAGAAAGGGATAGCGGTTCGGTCAAAGGCAGGAAAATGGGAATCAAGGGACATCTCTCTTTTATTTTGTACACCATGTTGAGTTTGATATTGACAGTGGCCAGTTTGCTAAATGTTACTTGACAGTCTAAAAATCTAAGAAGATGTCGCTTACTTGTACAGGAATTGTTGTACAGGAATTGTTGGGCTGTTTTCACGTAATGTTTCTGGATGGAATGTTTTTGGAGATAACAAAGGGCAGATGTATACAGGACAATTTGCATATTGAAAACCTTAAAAAAAAACTACAAGCAACATTCTTGTAATAAAAAATTACAAGCTCAGTAGGTAGATAAATATATCATCTGATGCATGTTCTAATTAATTAAAAACAAATTCTAGATTACTAATCTCAATATAAAGACACCTGCTTTCCCCCCCTTTTCTTACTAAGCCAGTTTATGACTGCTGTGCTTTTTAAGGCGGGAGGAGATTGAATGAAGTGTCCAACAGACTGGCTTCGGTGGAGGGATGTTGGCTTGGCTGATTTAGTGTGTGACTCAGTCTATATGTATGATTGTGAGAAAGCATCACAGACAGTGGTCACAGTCTCTCCCTAAATGGGAGTAAGCATTAGGACAATAGCTTGTCTTTGTTTGGGGCTAGACAGCGGGAGGATTGCATTACCCTGGTCTGGGGCTAGCCAGCCTCCTCCTCCCACCACCCCTCCACCCGGTCAGCTAGACTGCCCCACAAGCCCCCCACTCCTCCACCCCTCCTCATTTAAACCCAGGGTCCCCACTGGCCCCCACCCAAAGCCTCCTTTAACTCTTCCCTCTCCCTTCTCTAACTCCAATATCCTCTGTGTCAGTGGGCCACGTCTGTCATTTTGAATCCTTAATATATTTTCCCGCTCTCGTGCGGGAGGTCAGGGGTTAATAGGGACCAAAACAATGGTGCGGGGAGCAGACACAACAAACAATGGCCCGTGGGATTTGTGTGCTGTGTGCTGTTTTTTTTGTGTTTTTTTTCTACGTCCCTCCTTCCCTCCCTCTCTCTTTCCTCCACGCTCTTCACTAACCAGGCAGGCTGACAGCGGGGCCTGTCAATACCCCCGTCGCCTGGACAGTCATTTATAGCTATTTGCACGGTTAATTACAATTTTATTGGTTTCTATTTACATGAGAAGAGGCTTGTTAGACAACTAATAAAGAGACTGAGAAGAGAGAGGCAGCCAAAAGTAATTACCACATATGGTTAACAATGTGGCACTGTAAACCTAAAAAGCATGTTGCGCTTGTAGTCGTTTCACGGCGCATGCAGAGGATAATAGTTTTTTCTGTGTGTGTGGTGTTGACAGACTGATGGTGAAGTTAAGAAGCTGTTATATTAACAGTTAGGCACAGATCCTAAACTGTAAGGGGGGTCTTGTCAGCTGGAAGATTACACAGCTATGGGGACGGAGAATTAAGGTGAGGATTTTTGGGTAGGGAAGAAATGGGGGCTATTCAGTGGTCACACACACACTCCAATTCCTTAATTGTACATTTATAGTGGTTATGCATTTACTGTGGCCATCAGTTAACTGGTACAACTCCCCTTCTCACAGACATTCAGTATAGCCATGGGAGTGACAGAAAATAACAGGGGAAAATAAAGGACAAGGGCCTAGGCGAGTGTGTATGAAAGTAACAAAGAGAGGGATCACTGGCCAGTAATCGGCTGAGAAAAGAATGACAGACTGGAGAAAAGACAGAAGTGGACAGAGTCAAAACAGTAGGAGAGAGAGGAGAGGAGATGGAGGGGAATACGATGCACTGGCTTATCCTGCAAATCCCTCCGTGTGCCCATACGGAGAGTAGAGGCGCCGGAGAGTCAACTCTTGGCCTTCTGTTTGCTCAGCAACCCTTGCCTGGTGGGGAGGAGACGTATAGCAAGAGAAAAGGGACAAATGGGACAAATGGGGGGGGGGGGGGGGGGGGGGGGGGGTGCGAGGATGCTAGGGGTAGAAGGGGGGAGGGGGGTGGGTCATGTTGTTGATTATTTTTTTTTGCCAGCTTGACTGTTCTATGCGCCTACTCTCCATTCACACAGACATGGCTACCCCCCCCCCCCCTCCCCCCATCCCCCCTCCCCCATTCCCACACAAACACACAGACACACACACACACACACACACACACACATACCAATCCTCTGGTACCCCCTAGAGAGAAGTGATCAGAGGTCTCCCCCCTCCTCCTCCCCCTCCCTAATTCAGCTCTGCAATCGCGTTTTGTAAGAGTCAGCAGCAAAACGGATGGTCAAAAAAAAGATACGTAGAATAAAAAAAGAAGAGAGAAAAAAGAGAGAGAGTATCGATTAGCCTTCAGAGCTCCACGTGGGCCACTCTCATCGATTAGGAACGGGAGAGAAGCGAGCTCCGGCAACCTTCTCCCTCTTTCCATCCATCCCTCCCTCCCTCTCTCCATCCCTCCCTCCCTCTCTGCTTTCTCTCTCCAGGGCCCTTTATCCATGAAGAGAGTGATATAATAGCCCTTTGAGAAGGACTGAAGGAGGGAGGGAGGGGTGGAGAGGGATGAAGACGAGAGGGAGGTAGGGGGAGGGGGGGTCTCTCTCTCTCTCTCTCTCTCTCTCTCTCGCTGTAGCGTCTGGATGCTGGATGGGGGTGTCAGGGAAGAGGAGGAGAGGGAGGAGGAGGGGGAGAAAGACACCAAGGAGAAGGAGAGAAAGTCTCAATGACAAAAGGTCGGGGCAGCTGGGCTTAGGGCGATGGGGACCAAAGGGAGTAGGGGGGATAATCTGCTAAAGCCCAGAAAGGAGGGATTCAGCATGCGCGCCACCCTCGTAGGGCCTAAGAGCAAATTTGCACATAAATAAGGAGGCAACTTTGCTTTGAACACGAGGTCGAGGGAGAGACGCAGCTGCCTACCGGCTGCTTGGTTAGACTCAGAGACTGAGGCAAAGTTCCGCGTTTTAAGCTCTGCTAGGAACTAGGGAGATCACATTTTTGTCTGTGTGAAAAAGTAAGCAAAGATATTTATCATTTCTTCCTTCCGAGTGGCTGTTTTCTTTTACGTCTTCCTCCCTCTGCCCCTCAACCCTGTTGGTTGGTCTAGCCCTCAAAGACTCTGCTTTCTGTCGATGGTCGTCTTCCCTGGACTTTGGGGACAACTGTTTGTGTGAGAGAGAAACGCTTTCTTCCTCTCTACAGTGGGGTTTGGAGACATGCAAATGCATTAAGGAACGCAATACACACATGCGTGCGCACACACACACACACAAATGTGCACACAGACACAAACACACACACACACACACTGCCATAGCTTTATCATATCCTGTATGTCTCAACAGAGAATTCCATTCTAAATACACATTTCCCAAACCCACCTGTGAATCAACTGCTTAAAATTCAGTGTCGAAAATAAAATTAAAATAATGAATCATTCAAATGTCACACTTTCTCTCCATGTGACTCCATGGTATAAAATGACCAACATTCAACCACATACAGTAAATCCTATAGATCATACTGTGGCTTCACAAGACTATGCTGAGAGATAATTAGAAGTTAAACACAAAAACACTTTCTCATCGCTCGCCAATACAATATTCCCAAAGTTTTCCGATGACCCTTCTCATTAATCGTAGAGATAAAGCTGGATTTGGGAATGTCATGAGAGGAGAGGTGGAGAGGAAGAGACACTGGAGTGAAATGAGATGGAGCAGGTGGGTATTGATCAATCCTTGGAAGTTATGAACCAACTGTCATTTCCCTTTCATGAGCAGCTCAATAGGTATTGACTGGAGATGAAAAGCGTGTGCAAGTACACTAGAGCCTTAAGGACGCGGACAGAAAGACGACGTGGAGAATTCAATGGCTTATGAGCAGGAACATCTAGACATATAGGCACTCGAGGGACATGCAAGCATGCACAGATGGACAAAGACAGACTCACACAATGAATTCACATACATGCATCCTCTTACTCCAACCCATAAACATATTTAAATGCATTCAGACTCACACAGACAGACATACACACTCACACACCACACACACATTCACGTGTGCACACACCACACACACACACACACCAAGAGATATTAGCCTATGTGCCCTGGTGTGGTGTGAGGCGTGATGGGATCATGGTAAGAACATGTTGTCGTGGAGAGATGGAACGAGAGAGCGAGAGAAAGCAGGGGGGAGATAAAGAGAGGGATTGGAGAGGGAGGGAGATGTGCAGTTGGTGTGTGTGTGTGTGTGTGCAGGGTCCTCCACGGGAGAGAGGATTTGAGAGGGTGGCGTGTGTCCGTCTATCCCCCGGCCCGCGGGAGGCGGCAGACTCGCCGTGAGCAGCCGGTGGACATTGACGGGCTTACGTCGCCCACTGAGTGACGGACCGGATCACAGACACCCTACAAGGCAGGGATGAAGGGTTTAAGGGAAAGCTTTGGGCCTCCCTAATCCAGGCTCATCCGTGTTCCATGTTACGCGGCTCCCGACCATGCTTAGCTGGAATTTCACGCCGGAATCGTCCGCCCTGAAACCGCTGCTCCGCTAAAGGGATAACGCCGGGCAGCAATAGGATGAGCCACCTTTAGCTCACGGGCACCCCCTTCTCTATTTCACTCCCTCTTTCTTTTTCCCCTCTTCCTCTCTTCCTCTTCCCCCTCACTCCCTCACTCCTCCACATCCCTCTCTTCCATGGTGGCGGCCCCATTCACAGAAGGGTGCCCATCTGATTGCCCATCCCTCCGTCACACTCCTCCCATCCTCCCGTCTCATCTCAGAGAGAACCAAGCGGAACGATGTAATTCACAGAGACGAGGAGGATGAGAAATAAAATAAAGAATAAGAGAGAGGGAATGAGAGGGAAAGAAAAGGGAGAGGGGAGGAGGGGGTTTGGGGGGTTGGCGGCAGTTAGTAGACTAGTCTCCCCCTAGCGATGTACTGTCCTGAACAGGGCGCCCACAGAGCGAAAGAGAGAGAGAGAAAGAGAAAGAGAGAGAAAGAGAGAAAGAGAAAGAGAGAAACCACAATTTGAATCATAGCCACCGATGCCATCCTCCATCCTTCTCCTGAAGACACAGGCAGGCGGGCAGAGCTAGGCAGAGCACCGCTGGCACTCGGCAACTCTCAAATCCAGACCAGAACTAAGTCCCTCCCAGATGAATGGCAG
The DNA here is from genome assembly GCF_964263955.1 of Coregonus lavaretus. Taxonomy (NCBI): domain Eukaryota; kingdom Metazoa; phylum Chordata; class Actinopteri; order Salmoniformes; family Salmonidae; genus Coregonus; species Coregonus lavaretus. Next base: position 87,902 of record NW_028166896.1, read on the forward strand.
CGAACGACAACAACAACAGCTAAGCATGTTAGCTTCATCTCTCCATGCGCATGTGTGTTGGCTGGCTCAATGAATAGCAATGAAAGCCGAGTGGCCCTCTGCAGATCCAAGACAATTACGCTAGAGCAGGCCTGTTGTACAGTGCATAAATAACGCCGCCTTAGAATCTCTTACAATTTCAGCTGATGGGAAGTCAATGTGAAAGGCACCATTTGGGTTTTGGAGATGAACAAAGACCACTGGTTGGTATCTCAAAAACACCAAGACATTAGTGGGAGTTAAACACACAATTGGGGATCGTGGATTTTAAGTGACCCAGAATTGCTGTCTGTAATGTGACACTAACTGTTGGTCTACCCTATGATATATTGTAATTTATAAACCGGGTGGTTCAAGTCCTGATTGCTGATTGGCTGAAAGCCGTGGTATATCAGACTGTAAACCAGGGGTTTGACAAAATATTTATTTTTACTCTTCTAATTACGCTGCTAACCAGTTTATAATAGCAATAAGGCACCTCAGGAGTTTGTGATATATGGCCAATATACCACGGCTAAGGGCTGTATCCAGGCACTCTGCGTTGCGTTGTGCATAAGAACAGCCCTTAGCCGTGGTATATTGGCCATATACCACACCTCTTCGGGTCTTATTGCAATTAATTACAATTACAATGAACTCCTCCAATGGTTTGGAATCCCTTGTGGCTCACGGCAAGCTAAGTGCTTGAAAGCAGTGTATTTTGACTTAGTCACTTTAGAGCTCATCTCAACACCTCAGAGTCTCCTGGCTGTCTCTAGGTCTACTCCTGTGACCAATTTTAGGACTACTCCTATCTCCCCATAGCCTCCTTATAGGGCTGTTTTACAAGATACTATGGGCTTTATTTTTAACAAACCTAATGCAATGGTAAATGTAAGTGCTGGCGGTAGCGCTATAGGTTCGGGGGTGTTTCAAAAATATTCTTGCTATTTTCACAACCAAGAATGATGGGCACAGTGCTGGTGGTGGCGGGAAAGGGCTGGATTTTGATGAATAAATAAGTTGTAGGTGTGACGAGGCTTGACCTCTCACTGGCCAATCAGAACATGCTCCATTGCTAAATATGTGGTTGCTTCAAGTTGTGTATTTACGGTCTTTAATGTATTGCTTTGGAATCAACTCCAATTCCAATGTTAGTCCATTATAGTTTGTTAAATAGCTTACAGAAATAAAATAAAAAAATATAGACCTATCCCATCTTTGTGAAATACGTTAACTTGAATCTGTTTGCAGTCCACATTGTTCTAAGTAATTACATGGCTTCAATATGGAAACACTCTACATGACCAAAAATATGTGGACACCTGCTCGTCGAACATTTCATTCCAAAACCATGGGCATTAATATGGAGTTGGTCCCCCCTTTGCTGCTACAACAGCCTCCACTCTTCTGGGAAGGCTTTCCACTAGATGTTGGAACATTGCTGCGGGGACTTCCTTCCATTCAGCCACAAGAGCATTAGTGAGGTCGGGCGCTGATGTTGGGCGATTAGGCCAGTCGGCGTTCCAATTCAACCCAAAGGTATACGATGGGGTTGAGGTCAAGGCTCTGTGCAGGCCAGTCAAGTTCTTCCACACCGATCTCAACACACTATTTTTGTATGCTTTGTGCACGGAACATTGTCATGCTGAAACAGGAAAGGGCCTTCCCCAAACTGTTGCCACAAAGTTGGAAGTCTAGAATGTCATTGTATGCTGTAGTGTTAAGATTTCCCTTCACTGGAACCTAGCCTGAACCATGAAAAACAGCCCCAGACCATTATTCTTCCTCCACCAAACTTTACAGCTGGCAATATGCATTCTGGCAGGTAGCGTTCTCCTGGAATCCGCCAAACCCAGATTCGTCCGTCGGACTGCCAGATGAGAGAACGCATTTCCACTGCTCCAGAGTCCAATGGCGGTGAGCTTTACACCACTCCAGCCGACGCTTGGCATTGTTCATGATGATCTTAGGCTTGTGTGCGGCTGCTCGGCCATGGAAACCCATTTCATGAAGCTCCCGACGAACATGTTCTGTGCTGACATTGCTTCCAGATGCAGTTTGGAACTCGGTAGAAAGTGCTGCAACCGAGGACAGACAGTTTTTACACATTACGCGCTTCAGCACTTGGCGGTCCCATTCTGTGATCTTGTGTGGCCTACCACTCCGTGGCTGACCTGTTGTTGCACCTAGACAGGGCAGAAATTTGACTAACTGACTTGTTGGAAAGGTGGCATCCTATGACGGTGCCACGTTGAAAGTCACTGAGCTCTTCAGTAAAGCCCTTCTACTGCCAAGGTTTGTCTATGGAGATTGCATGGCTGTGTGCTCGATTTTATACACCTGTCAGCAACGGATGTGGCTGAAATAGCCGTATCCACTAATTTGAAGGGGTGTCCACATACTTCTGTATATATAGTGTATATAGGCCTACATAGCATTCACAACCTGGTCAAGACCTACAGGAAACGTATGATCTCTGTAATTGCAAACAAAGGTTTCTGTACCAAATATTAAGTTCTGCTTTTCTGATGTATCAAATACTTATGTCATGCAATAAAATGCAAATGAATTACTTAAAAATCATACAATGTGATTTTCTGGATTTTTGTTTTAGATTCCGTCTCTCACAGTTGAAGTGTACCTATGATAAAAATTACAGACCTCCACATGCTTTGTGAGTAGGAAAACCTGCAAAATCGGCAGTGTATCAAATACTTGTTCTCCCCACTGTAGGTGCTATGCATACTGTAAATTGCTTATTGGATGAGAATAAACATGCCAAACATGCCAAACATACAGATCAGATTACATTCACACTTCTCCAGAAGTAGCATTGCATGCGCGCAACGGATGTTCTCACCATAAAACCAGGATGGTGAATCATTCTAATAAGATTGGTTCTAATAAAATGTAACAAAAAACAAGCAATTGTTACAGGAAAATAAATTGTAAATATGAGGTTCATCGGTATTCACAGAGGTTCTCATCTCTCGTTTCATGATGGGCATGGACAAATGTAGCCTACATCATGTAGGGGGTTTTACGCACCTCCAAAATGGGAGCTGCATGGCAAAAAGAATGTAGGCCTGCCTACAATACATAGATAAAATGGGAATGTCAGCTCACTGTATTGATCTTCTCAAACTTGATATTTAAATAAAGCTTTGGTGATTAAGATTTATTTCCAAGTAATCTCACGAGCAAAACCCTGTATCCACAGTCTTGAGAACTTTGCGATTGCAAAAAAAAAAAATGTTTCTAAATACGAAGTATGCAGTACAGGCACCAAAAGCACATTAGCTGGATAGGCTGCGTTTCCGCTGTCAAAATTCATGCCATAACCAACCTAGTTACCGCTAAAACCAGCTTTTGGTTGGTCTTAAATACAACTAGCTCTCACAGTCTCACTTCAGAATTACACTTTCATCCATGTTTCTCAAAACGCCAAATTTCTAAGTTGTTGCAAACGTCAAATTTAGAAGTGTTTAAGGTTAACTTTAGTCATTAACTCCGAAATCTTAAGGTTAGGCATTAACTCTGAATGGTTAAGGTAAGGGTTAAGGTTTGGGATAGGCTTAAAACAAAAATCTCAAAAACAACTTTCTATCACTGGATTCAAAGTTGCAACTGTTGCGGCTGCTCATTGTTGCCATAGTAACTGGTTTCCACGTCATCTCCTGACATCCTTAGACATGTATGGACGTCAAATACTGACTTGTATCACGGGGTGACCTGGCTGCTTAAATATCCCAACCAGCGCTGCGTGAAATTAGTATTTTGGATCACATTAAGGCCACACCTAAAATATTTCCACCCCTCCCATCTGAGCACAAGAGAGCTGATATAAGACAGATAAATTACCAATACTTGTGCAACAGTTAGAAAATAGCAGAGCGCTGACTTTAACAGGTAGAAATTGCCAACGAAAGTGCGTTCTCCTGTAGAATTTTCTGATACAGAGCAGAATTCATGGTTACTTCTATTAAGGCATGTCGTCCAGGTCCTGAGGCACAAAGCATCCCAAAATCATCACACTACCACCACCATGCTTGACCGTTGGTATAAGGTTCCTACTGTAGAATTCAGTGTTTGGTTTTCGCCAGGCATAATGGGACCCATGTCCAGGCAAGTCCCATCTCTGTGCAATAGCAGACAGACAACTCCTGAGCATTATTGACTTCAGCTCTGGTGGTAGGTAGCCTGGTAAAACCCAGACTAAGCACCATTGTTTCAACATAGCCATTGTTTCAACGTAGCCAAATCAGGTTGGACACCAAGCTAGGTAGTAGCAGCACATAGCCCTAATGGGCTGCATGACTGAGAGCTGAGCACAGACTGTGTGTGTGTTTGTGTGTGTGTGTGTGTGCGTGCATGTGGTGCATGACTGAGAGAGCTGAGAGAGAGCAGGCCTTCCATATGCATCTCCCCACTGCATCACAAATCTACAACGGTATTAACATGGGGCCACAGAGAGGTTGTGTAACACTTGGATGTTGTGTGTGTGTGTGTGTGTGTGTGTGTGTGTGTGTGTGTGTGTGTGTGTGTGTGTGTGTGTGTGTGTGTGTGTCTGTGCGCGTGTGCGCAGTGTTTACGTCTGACGTCCGCAGTTACACTGCATGATGATACCGTCGCTAGGGGAAGGCCGCGTCTCCGAGTACACACACACACACACTCTCTCTCTCTCTTTCTTTCCGGGCAGCTAACTGGGGAGCCGTTTAGTTTTATGTTAATTGAAGGAGCTTACACAAAACTCTATTGACAGTGAACATGCCCTTCAAGGTGTTCTTTGTGGTTCAGCACTTCTGTCAAGACGGAGGCAGTCATTTTGACTCACCTTTGTTTATATGCTTGACTACACAGAACATTACCAAACAATGCGGTGGAACTAGGTAATTGAGAGGGGGGGGGGGGGGGGGGGGGGGTCAGGTGCTCCCAGGCTGACCCAACCAGGTGTCTGGTCCACTCACTGTGAGTCATCGAGGGGTGAAGGTGGCGGAGTAGAAAGGGGGAGGGCGGGTGTAACACTCTGGCTCCGGGACTTTTGTATTTGAGCCAGGGTGTATTGTGTTTTGTTGGGTTTTGGGTGATTTTCTATGTTTGCATTTCTGTCACGTTTATTTCTAGGTTTGGTCATTGACTCCCAATCGGAGGTAACGAGTGTCAGCTGTCGGCTCGTTATCTCTGATTGGGAGCCATATTTATACTGCATGTTTTCCTGTGGGCATTGTGGGTTATTGTTTCCGTTTTCAGTCAGGTTGACTGTGGACTTCACTAGTCGTGTTTCTTGTTTTTTGTGCTTTAACTAAATAAAGTACCATGTTCGTTTCACACGCTGCGCCTTGGTCTCCTTCACTCCTCGACGACCGTGACAGAATAACCCACCAAAGAAAGACCAAGCAGCGTGTCCAGGAGCAGGGAGACTGGACATGGGAGGAGGCACCGGGCAAGGAGATGGAGAGGCTGGCGATGGCCCAGGTGGGCACATCGTGGTCCTGGGAGGACATGCTCGGAGGCAAGGGACCTTGGGGAAGGATCAAGGCCCTGGCGAGAGAGGAGCAACGGCGGCAGCAGGGCCATCGTCGGAGGGTCGTGTGTCAACCCCAGAAAATTTTTAGGGGGGGGCACACGGCATGGACGACGGGGCTGACGGAGGAGAAAAGGGGGAGTATCCAGGAGGCCACCAGGCCAGGGGTACACCGCCCTGTACGTCCTGTGCTGATGCCTCACACAGAGTGTGTGAGGGTAGGCATTCAGCCAGGACGGGTGGTGTCCGCTGTTCGCTCCAGGCCTCCTATCCGTCTCCACAGCCCAGTCCGGCCTGTTCCTGCCACCCGCACCAGGTCTACGGTGTGCGTCGCCAGCCCGACCCGGCCTGTTCCTGCCACCCGCACCAAGACTACGGTGCGCGTCGCCAGCCCGGTCCGGTCTGTTCCGGCCACCCGCACCAAGACTACGGTGCGCGTCGCCAGCCCGACCCGGCCTGTTCCTGCCACCCGCACCAAGACTACGGTGCGCGTCGCCAGCCCGGTCCGGTCTGTTCCGGCCACCCGCACCAAGACTACGGTGCGCGTCGCCAGCCCGACCCGGCCTGTTCCTGCCACCCGCACCAAGTCTACGGTGCGCGTCGCCAGCCCGGTCCGGCCTGTTCCTGCCACCCGCACCAAGACTACGGTGCGCGTCGCCAGCCCGACCCGGCCTGTTCCTGCCACCCGCACCAAGACTACGGTGCGCGTCGCCAGCCCGGTCCGGCCTGTTCCGGCCACCCGCACTAAGTCTACGGTGCGCCTCAGACGGCCAGAGTCTGCCGTCTGCCCAACGGGGCCTGAACTGCCCGTCTGCCTAAAGCCTGCAAAGCCGCCCGTCTGCCATGAGCCATCAGAGCCGTCCGCCAGACCAGAGCCGCTAGAGCCTTCCGCCAGACAGGATCAGCCAGAGCCTTCTGCCAGACAGGATCAGCCAGAGCCTTCTGCCAGACAGGATCAGCCAGAGCCTTCCGCCAGACAGGATCAGCCAGAGCCTTCCGCCAGCCATGAGCAGCCAGATCCGTCGGCCAGCCATGAGCAGCCAGATCCGTCGGCCAGCCATGAGCAGCCAGATCCATCGGCCAGCCATGAGCAGCCAGATCCGTCAGCCAGCCATGAGCAGCCAGATCCGTCAGCCAGCCATGAGCAGCCAGATTCTTCAGCCTGCCATGAGCCGTCCAGCCAGGATCCGCCAGCCAGCCAGGATCCGCCCCTTAGTCAGGTACTGTCCCTTAGTCCGGTGCCGCCCCTTAATCCAGTGGGGTTTAATTGGGGGGTGGTCATGTGGAGGAGGCTAGGGAAGCGGGTGGTGACTAAGGTGGGGTGGGGACCACGACCAGGGCCAGAACCGCCACCGTGGACAGACGCCCACCCAGACCCTCCCCGAGACTGTATGCTGGTGCGCCCGGAGTGCGCACCTTTAGGGGGGGGTACTGTAACACTCTGGCTCCGGGACTTTTGTATTTGAGCCAGGGTGTATTGTGTTTTGTTGGGTTTTGGGTGATTTTCTATGTTTGCATTTCTGTCACGTTTATTTCTAGGTTTGGTCATTGACTCCCAATCGGAGGTAACGAGTGTCAGCTGTCGGCTCGTTATCTCTGATTGGGAGCCATATTTATACTGCATGTTTTCCTGTGGGCATTGTGGGTTATTGTTTCCGTTTTCAGTCAGGTTGACTGTGGACTTCACTAGTCGTGTTTCTTGTTTTTTGTGCTTTAACTAAATAAAGTACCATGTTCGTTTCACACGCTGCGCCTTGGTCTCCTTCACTCCTCGACGACCGTGACAGCGGGGGAGAGGGTAACCAGGGGTGAGAGGGAAGAATAGGGAACTAATTGAATAAAATCAAATGTGTAGCTTTTCGTATTATGCAAAGAGACAGAGAGAGACAGAGGAAGAGGTGAGACGTTTCTGACTTGATCGTCTAAAAGTCCTCACAACTTTCTTAGTGCAAAGTGGGGGGGAAAAGGCCTTAGATAGGCTCGGGTATCAGTAGCAGAGATTATAATCATGGAGCCCCATTCCTTATGTTTCAAATATGTTACCACTTGCATGTCATCATTGAGTTTGGGTGTTGCATCTGAGTTTAGAACACATACTGCATGTTTTATTTGATCTCCCACTACGAGATCAAAGGGTCCAAATACCATTCCAAGGCACGTATTCATAAAGCTTCTCAGAGTAGGAGGTTTGATATAGGATCCTGTCCATGCAATCTTATTCATTATGATCTAAAAACTGATCCTAGATCAGCACTCTTACTCTGAGACACTTTATGAATACAGGCCCAGTCTTCCATCACACCACCAAGGTCTCCTGTCACTTCTCCCACCCAATCACTGTGGATGTTTAATTTGGGTGACACCCTAACAGACAACAGTGACATTTAGTTGAAGATGCTTGAAAAGAGTATGCCCTTTAAACCTTATTACAACCCTCTGCAACCCCTGACTTAGCTTGGGCTTTTCTTCTTTGTAATCACCAATTATTGTGTGATTTAAAATGCATTGGAATCGATGGGGGCGTTTAACATAATGTAAAATTAAAGACTTGACCATAGTAGTTCATGCTGTTGTTGCCACAACCCAACCACCCCCATTCATCAAATACATGTACAACTCATTACAGCATCCATTTCAGCATCGACTTCTCCAATAAATTAAAATAAATGGAAATAATTAATTTTTGGGTCCAAATCATTGTCATTTTAATTCACTAAAGAACTCGAAGAAAGGAAGGAACCCCCGGTTAAAGGACAATCATGATGATAAAGTAGATGAGAGGAACAGAATGAAGTCGCTAGGCTAATATTAGCTTGGTGGAGAAATGTCAGGTTAGCGAACCGGCGCTCGGCGGCACGGCTACAGCTAATCATTCAGGTTAATTGAGGTTGCTAAGCAGCTGAACCTGAAAGATATCTACTGTGTCTCCCCTGTCTCTCTCCCTCTCTCCTTCTATCTCTCTCTCTTTCTGCTTCAACCCTGGTAGGAACTAAGCACACATAGAGGGAGCGATGGATGGTAAAAGGGAAGGAGAGAGGGAGGTACCCATCTTAATTAAGCCACTTTCAATTATCATGGCATGACCTGATTCACTAACTGGCACTAATTGGACAGGATGCCTAATTGGTTGCTAAATGAAAAGGTGTGCGGGGGTAAACTACTAAATGACTTATTCTGAAACATCTCTTATGACAAATCATTTCTGGTAATTTCATTTAGCTTGGAGAGTGACCAGCAGCAAAACATGTTGCTGGAACAACTTGTGGCTAAAGTCCATGTAATCACTGGTCCTCTCCAGAGTCTATCCACCTAGAGTCATGTTCACCTCTGTTGTTTGATCAATGACCTGGCTGCCATTGAACTGCCCAGGGAGCGTCCGTTGTGTGTGTGTGTGTGTGTGTGTGTGTGTGTGTGTGTGTGTGTGTGTGTGTGTGTGTGTGTGTGTGTGTGTGTGTGTGTGTGTGTGTAATACAAGTGCGTGTGCATGCAATACCTACGTGTGTGTGTATGAGTGTGTGTCTGTGTGTGTGTGACCCCAGGGATCCAAACACACTGACCAGAGGCCACATGTGATGTACTCCACTGTCCTCCCACTCTCCTATATGGCCACTGGCCCACTGGCCCCTATAGCCTTTACACACAAACCTGCTCATCCTGCAATAAAGAAGATTAAGCACAGTAACTCTACCTGCCACCACTCTTAAGATCATGCTCTTTTGATTAATCATAGTCCAGAGGAATAGAGGATATTTGCCTCAGCGATTTAATAATGGTGGAGGAGGAACACGATTAATCAGCGGGGGTCTCATGTTGGGTCCCCTAAAAGCGTGTATAATTAATGACTATGAATATGTATATTTGTTTGGATGGTTGTGGTGTGTGTGTGTGTGTGTGTGTGTGTGTGTGTGTGTGTGTGTGCGTTATGGGGTTCTTCACCCCGAGTGTCATTACACTAACACGAGTAGGCAGAACAGCATATCATGATCATTAAGGGATATACAATTCCTTTATCTCTCCTCTCCCTTTCCTCCCCCTCTCCCTCCCCTTTCCATATCAGCTAAGCCAGCTCTACCAGGTAGAGAACCTCCCCTCCCCCCTTTCCCTCCATCCCTCCTTACATCCTGTTTCTCATGATCATGTAACAAGGCCCTACTCCCATGGAAAAATAATGATGCGAGAGGCCTGTTGGCTCATTTATCATTTTGTTTTACAACAGCAAGCCTGGTGGAAGTAATTAAACTCTGCCAGTCATTAAGATGAGGACGAACCCCATCTAATAGAGATCCAATGAGGCACCAGAGGCCTGCCTGGTAATTGTACCTCCAACATGTTAGGGGAGGGTTAGAGGAGGGTTTTCAATTAGCCGATATAGGATAGACTATGATATGAATACCAATGACTGATAAGGAGGAGGGAGGGAGGGATGGGGGAAATGGGGAAGGGGGAAGAGGGAGGGAGAAAGCGAGCAGGGGGGTGGGAGTAAGAGGGGGTATAGAGAGAGGGAAGAGAGAGAGAAAGAGAGGGGGGATGAGAGAGAGCGAGAGAGAGAGGGGGGATGAGAGAGAGAGAGAGCGTGAGGACCCTTACTCCATTGATGGATCCCCTCTTACCTTCTCACCCTTGCTAATGGAATGTAGTTCTGTTGGTGGAGTGAAGTGGGATAATCTACAATATTCTATGGGCATTGTGCACTTTTTTACAGGTGGTAACGTGTGATGACATTGAATCCCAAAAACAATTCAATTCGGTTCGATACATTTTTTTACACAAAGAAAGGGTAAATCCACAAAAGAAGAAATTATAATTCAATATGAGAATTCAGGAGAGTCAATTAACAAAGTTAAAAAGAATATGATACACTCTCCACTCCTTGGTGATAATAAGAAGTGCTTGAGTGAGAGTAGTCCAGTAATTCAGTAATTCCATTTTCCAGGAACCATTTTTTGCAGCACAATTACTGAACTTTTACTTTCAAAGTTTTCAAACAAACATATCATTCATTGGCTGAATCCCAAATCACCCCCTTCCCCTTCCCTCGCCACTACATTTGTGTGTTCACGCGCCACCACCAGAAGCACAAATGTCCCAAACTTGAGGGAATTAAAATTGTCTCTCTATTATTCTTTTATTTTTATTTATTTTGTTGAATTTTCATTGTCGCACATAAAAAACTGTAAAAACACCAGGAAATTAGCTCCAAGTGATTTTAATTTGGGAAATCTGTTCCCAAGTATTTCCATGCATAATAGAGAGACAAGTGATCATTTACAAATGTAAGCAAGGTTTAAATTATTTTGTTTTAGTCAAATATTATATCTGCTTGGGCTTCTTGTGGTCAATTTGCAGTCTACAAATTATTTGTAATTATGTTCCGGCCCTCCGGAATCTAGTTGATGATCAGTGGGTTTATGGGCTAATTAGACCCTCCAATAGTTACTTCGACCAAGCCAGCAAGGCTACAGGCTCCAGATCGAAGTGATATCCCAACATGCACTGCGATATGTTTGGAGTTTGCGCAATTGGAGAGGTGTGACTAATTATATGTCAAGTGCATTTGTTTTTATGTGATTTCAATGCTTGACACATGGAATACCTCCCAAATAAAATGTTTAACTGTTACAGAGGTTTATATCTTGTAAAATGAAAGGGGGAATTTGTTCATTTGAATTTCAGTGCGTCCTGAAGTTGATGAGTTTCGTCAGTAACACGTGACAACGGAGGGCCCTCTGAGCGAGTTGGTAGGAGCGAGGGGGTGGTTTGGGATTCACCAATTGTTTCTCGCACGGCAGCCATTTTGCTTTTACCTTCTAACTCAAATGACCCCATACTTAAAGTGACAGGTATCATTTTAACCATCAACAGATGGCATATTAATAATTCCCCCTGAGGGGACTGAAAAGATTTGGCATGGGTCCTCAGATCCTCAAAAAATTCTACAGCTGCACCATCGAGAGCATCCTGACTGGTTGCATCACCGCCTGGTATGGCAACTGCTTGGCCTCCGACCGCAAGGCACTACAGAGGGTAGTGCGTACGGCCCAGTACATCACTGGGGCCAAGCTTCCTGCCATCCAGGACCTCTATACCAGGCGGTGTCAGAGGAAGGCCCTCAAAATTGTCAAAGACTCCAGCCACCCTAGTCATAGACTGTTCTCTCTGCTACCGCACGGCAAGCGGTACCGGAGTGCCAAGTCTAGGTCCAAAATACTTCTCAACAGCTTCTACCCCCAAGCCATAAGACTCCTGAACAGCTAATCATGGCTACCTGGACTATTTGCACTGCCCCCCCACCCCATCCTTTTACGCTGCTGCTACTCTGTTAATTATTTATGCATAGTCACTTTAACTCTACCCACATGTACATATTACTTCAACTACCTCAACTAGCCGGTGCCCCCGCACATTGACTCTGCACCGGTACCCCCCTGTATATATAGCCTCCCTACTGTTATTATATTTTACTTCTGCTCTTTTTTTCTCAACACTTTTTTTGTTGTTGTTTTATTTTTACTTTTTTGTTAAAAATAAATGCACTGTTGGTTAAGGGCTGTAAGTAAGCGTTTCACTGTAATGTCTGCACCTGTTGTATTCAGCGCATGTGGCCAATACAATTTGATTTGATTTGATTTGATATATACACGTATACCTTCCATTTCTTTTTTTACACAGGAGTACATGCATGACCTTTCATTCAGTTTAATTTAATTTCACATTTAATTTGGAGACGTTTTATAATATCGCTACCTCAGTCCTATTTTTGGGATACACTGTAGGCCTACCTAGACTGTATTGAGAGTGTCTGACTAGCTATTGATTAGACAAGGCGGTCTTACAGAACTCTGTGTGTGCTCTGAGTAGAGAGAGAACAAGGGAGGAGGAGGAAAATGAGGTTATGAGCTCAGTTGCTTCGATAAACAGATAAATACCTTCCATGGCTAATCCAGCCCTAATAACATTTCCATAATAATTTCATCATAACACAAATGTATCTTCTCTGGGGAGCATGCCACTTTCCAGCAAAATATGATACACTGATACTTATACGATAAAGAGCATTCACTCATATACTTATAAAGAGGATGCACTCATACTTATAAAGATTATACACATACTATACTATAAAAGAGGAAACCATTATACTTACAGTATACTTATAAAGACGAAACACTCATACTAGTGCTGAGAGATTAACCAACATTTTTGTTTTTTAAAGAACTGATTGACCAAGTTCAGTTCAATTATTAGAATTCCATTTAGTTTTGTTTTTTTCCTGTAAGTTCAATGTGCACATTGTGCAGTTTCTCTAGAGATAAATCAGATCAAGCTCGAACTGTGCGATGTAGTAGAGAGTTGTTGTCACGATCGTCGGGAACAGAGGACCAAGGCGCAGCGTGGAAGGTGAACATGCTTTTTATTAATGTTACACGAACAAAACAACAAACGATACGTGAAGTCCTACGGTACAAACACAAACCAAAAGGAACAAGATCCCACACCATACTGTGGGAAACAGGCTGACTAAGTATGGTTCCCAATCAGAGACAACAAGCAACAGCTGATTCACGTTGCCTCTGATTGAGAACCACACCGGCCAACATAGAAACACAATACTAGAACGAACACAAATGAAAACTCACACCCTGGCTCAACATACTAGAGTCCCCAGAGCCAGGGCGTGACAGTTGTAGTTTCCAACGGGCCATTATTCTACATCACAGGAGGTTGGTGGCACCTTAATTGGGGAGGACGGGCTCATGGTAATGGCTGGAGCGGAATAGGTGGAATGAATGGTATCAAATACATCAAACATGGTTTCTATGTGTTTGATGCCATTCCATTTGTTCCGTTCCAGCCATTATTATGAGCCGTCCTCCCCTCAGCAGCCGCCACTGTTCTACATAGTTTAGTGCAGAAAAGTGGTAATTAAATACAATGACCATAATCCATTGCTCGCTTATTTGTGTGTTTCTTTTATGCCTGATACGTGAAAGAGACAGAAGAATGCGCGATCGAGAGGGATAGACAGCAGTTGCTTTGTGAGGTATCTCTACCTGAAAATACATGATCTAAGTGATTGACAGTTGGCATTCAGCAGTCATACAAGTATGACTTATTTACTTTGAAGAACTATTAAAATTGTGATTTTTTTTTTTTTACAGCATAGGCAGCAGCTCTATAGAGATGAGATGTTACTTGGAATTAAATAATAAAGTCATCAAATAAAACAAATTAAATATACATAAATGAAATATTTTATTGAAGTAAAGTAATGTGAATAAATTATGGTTAATAAGTGATAAGCATTAATGTGCCGTCACTACCATCATGGGTGTGGTCCTCTGTAGCTCAGCTGGTAGAGCACGGCGCTTGTAACGCCAAGGTAGTGGGTTCGATCCCCGGGACCACCCATACACAAAAAAAAAATGTATGCACGCATGACTGTAAGTCGCTTTGGATAAAAGCGTCTGCTAAATGGCATATTATTATTATTATGGGACTTTTATTAATTGTTTTATTCTGTGTTGTTACAGCATTCAACACACATAATGCATAGTGCATAAAATTCTGTAAAATATTATCGAAATCGAAAAACATGATTATTTATTTTATATTCGAACTGAAACCGAACTCAAAAAGCACTAATCGCTCAGCACTAACTCATACAGTATTTTTAACTTAATGTATTTTGATTTAACCTTTATTTAAGCAGGGAGTCATGCTGAAACCACATTCTCTTTCCCTGCATGAACATATCAATAAACAATATTTACATTATACATTTGTATATACATTTACACAATACATGAAAAGCAAACCCAAAACACGAAAAAAGCAAAACACAATCATATGAAACAAACACATTCTTCAGTAAAAAAAAAGGCTTTATAACATCCGCCTGATTTGCCCTAGAAAGGCACCAACTCCACCAACTTTAAGGACGTTTGGAGATCATTCCAAGAGGCTAAAAAAAACAGATTTACCTAACTCTGTGGAGATTGAAGGGATCTCCAGGGTTAGCCATTCCTGAGTCCCGGTCTGGTAATTTATACATCTGAAGGTTAATCTGAAGGTTAACAATGAGGTAAAGTACGGAGGAAGTTTAGGCAAGAGGGCGTTATAGAAAAAAAAGAGTGCAATGTATCTACGAGACGTCAACGAGGGCCAGCCTACTTTCTGATACAAAATGCAATGATGTGCACTGAACCTATTGCCCGTAATAAAGCGTAACGCGCTATGATAAACGGTGTCTAAAGGCTTCAATATAGTGGCAGCTGCATTCATATAGACAATATTGCCTTAGTCAATAACTGGAATGAATGTTGACTGAATTATTTGTTTTCTGCTATTTAACAAAAAGACAGCACCTGTTCCTATAGAAGAAGCACATATTAATTCTTAATTCCTTAACTAACTTATCAACATGCTTTTTGAAAGATAGCTCTTTGTCAGTCCAGATGCCCATATATTTACAAGTGGGGACAAGATCAATGAGGGCACCATCCAAGGTATGTA
Source organism: Coregonus lavaretus (assembly GCF_964263955.1). NCBI lineage: Eukaryota > Metazoa > Chordata > Actinopteri > Salmoniformes > Salmonidae > Coregonus > Coregonus lavaretus. The sequence continues at coordinate 102,960 of NW_028166896.1, forward strand.
TGCATAAATCATCAGATACATTTTTACATGATTTGGAAAATAACATATACTTGGTTTTACCTGCATGAGTACCAATTTCAATTCAACAAAGGCTTTCTTCAGGGCAATAAAGGCAGATTGAAGCTCTGACAGAGCCTGGTCAGCTGTGGGGGCAATTGCATACACCACAGTGTGTTCTGCATACAGGTGAAAGTGATACTTTTTTACAGATAAACCAGCATTGTTCATGTAAATAGTGAAAGGAAACTGAACCAAAAATAAATCCCTGTGGGACACCCTTTGTTATGTCCAGAAAAACTGATTTAACATAATCAGTAAATCAAATCAAATCACATTTTATTGGCCACATGCGCCGAATACAACAGGTGCAGACATTACAGTGAAATGCTTACTTACAGCCCTTAACCAACAGTGCATTTATTTTTAACAAAAAAGTAAAAATAAAACAACAACAAAAAAAGTGTTGAGAAAAAAAAGAGCAGAAGTAAAATAAAATAACAGTAGGGAGGCTATATATACAGGGGGGTACCGGTGCAGAGTCAATGTGCGGGGGCACCAGCTAGTTGAGGTAGTTGAAGTAATATGTACATGTGGTTAGAGTTAAAGTGACTATGCATAAATAATTAACAGAGTAGCAGCAGCGTAAAAGGATGGGGTGGGGGGGGGGCAGTGCAAATAGTCCGGGTAGCCATGATTAGCTGTTCAGGAGTCTTATGGCTTGGGGGTAGAAGCTGTTGAGAAGTCTTTTGGACCTAGACTTGGCACTCCGGTACCGCTTGCCGTGCAGTAGCAGAGAGAACAGTCTATGACTAGGGTGGCTGGAGTCTTTGACAATTTTGAGGGCCTTCCTCTGACACTGCCTGGTATAGAGGTCCTGGATGGCAGGAAGCTTGGCCCCAGTGATGTACTGGGCCGTACGCACTACCCTCTGTAGTGCCTTGCGGTCGGAGGCCAAGCAGTTGCCATACCAGGCGGTGATGCAACCAGTCAGGATGCTCTCGATGGTGCAGCTATAGAATTTTTTGAGGATCTGAGGACCCATGCCAAATCTTTTCAGTCTCCTGAGGGGGAATAGGCTTTGTCGTGCCCTCTTCACGACTGTCTTGGTGTGTTTGGACCATAATAGTTCGTTGGTGATGTGGACACCAAGGAACTTGAAGCTCTCAACCTGTTCCACTACAGCCCCGTCGATGAGAATGGGGGCGTGCTCAGTCCTCTTTTTTTCCTGTATTCTGTCATTTTCATACCAGCTACACACAGGCCAATTGATGAAAGCCTCTGAATAAGTCATGAGTGATCCACAGTGTCAAAGGCTTTAGACAGGTCAGTAAAAAGGGCTACACAATGTTTCTTCTTATCCAAATAATAAAGAATATCATTTAAAACCAAAGTAGTAGCATAGATGGTGCTATGACCTGGTCTGAAACCTGACTGGTGTACATTTACAATACATGTCATAGATAAAAATGATCTAAATTGAGTATTTACCAAGGATTCTAGAATTTGGAAATGGGGCGATAATTATTTAGGTCACACAGGTCACAACCTTTGTGAAGGGGGAGTAGATGGACCGCCTTCCAGACCCTGGGGATGGTACCAGAAATAATTGTAAGGTTAAACATGTGTTAAAGATTCTGCAATCAGAGGAGCAGAAAGCTGCAGCAAGAAAGGATAACATTTTTTTTTACAATCTTGCGCAAGGCATTTAGCACATCACAAGTAGAACATTGTTGAAATGAAAATAAAAATTCACTAGAAATGTAGGGAACTTCCATCGAGCCAACTAGAGGCTGGGAGAGGAGCAGGCAGTCGACTGGCTGAACAGGGTCAATTAACCTGTTAAACTCAGAGTGGTTGCTTTGGACCCTGTACAGGGTACACCGAGTTTGGGTGCACATGCAACATTTATCTAGCTCATCGTTAACAATAGAAAAACTCAGTGGGAAAATCCGTTTGATGTTTCCTCACCTGTCTGTGCTTTATTTCAACAAAAACAAAAATCCATAACTTGAAAGCCCTGATTGCTAAGGGCATTTTAATACTCTAAAAGTATACTAAGCTCATATATGGAATTGTTTAAAGATGGTCATACCAAGACCCCTTGACCTTTTCCACATTTTGTTAAATTACAGCCTTATTCTTAAGTGGATTAAATCGTTTTTTCCCCTCATCAATCATCACACAAAACACCAAAATGACAAAGCAAAAACAGGTTTGTGCAAATGTATTAAAAATAAAAAACGGAAATATTACATTTACATTAGTATTCATACACTTTAGTCAGTACTTTGTTGAAGCACCTTTGGTAACGATTACAGCCTCGAGTCTTCTTGGGTATGACGCTACAAGCTTGGCACACCTGTTTTTGGAGTTTCTCCCATTATTCTCTGCAAATCCTCTCAAGCTCTGTCAGGTTGGATGGGGAGCGTCGCTGCACAGCTATTTTCAGGTATCTCCAGAGATGTTAGATCAGGTTCAAGTCCGTGCTCTGGCTGGGCCACTCAAGGACATTCAGAGACTTGTCCCGAAGCCACTCCTGCGTTGTCTTAGTTGTGTCCTTAGGGTCGTTGTCATGTTGGAAGGTGAACCTTCGCCCCAGTCTGAGGTCCTGAGCGCTCTCTAGCAGGTTTTACTCTGTGCCTTTGCTCCGTTAACCTTTCCCTCGATGTTGACTAGTTGCCCAGTCCCTGCCGCTGAAAATCATCCCCACAGCATGATGCTGCCACCACCATGCTTCACTGTAGAGATGGTGCCAGGTTTCCTCCAGACGTGATGGTCTGAGAGTCCTTTAGGTGCCTTTTGGCAAACTCCAAGTGGGCTGTCATGGGCCTTTTACTGAGGAGTGGCTTCCGTCTGGCTACACTACCATAAAGGCCTAATTGGTGGAGTGCTGCAGAGATGGTTGTCCTTCTGGAAGGTTCTCCCATCTCCACAGAGGAACTCTGGAGCTCTGTAAGTGTGACCATCGTGTTCTTGGTCACCTCCCTGACCAAGGCCCTTCTACCCCGATTGCTCAGTTTGGCCAGGCGGCCAGCTCTAGGAAGAGTCTTGGTGGTTCTAAATGTATTCCATTTAATGATGGAGGCCACTGTGTTCCTGAGGACCTTCAATGCTGCAGACATTTTTTGGTACCCTTCCCCAGATCTGTGCCTCGACACAATCCTGTCTCGGAGCTCTACGGACAATTCCTTCGACCTCGTGGCTTGGTTTTTTCTCTGACATGCACTGTCAACTGTGGGACCTTATGTATACAGGTGTGTGCCTTAACAAATCATGTCCAATCAATTGAATTTCCTACAGGTGGACTCCAATCAAGTTGTAGAAACATCTCAAGGATGATCAATGGAAACAGGATGCACCTGAGCTCAATTTCGAGTCTCATAGCAAAGGGTCTGAATACTTATGTAAATAAGGTATTTCTGCTTTTATATTTGTAATACATTTGCTAAAATTTCTAAAAACCTGTTTTCGCTTTGTCATTATGGGGTATTGTGTATAGATTGATGAGGAACAAAAATAATTTAATCCATTTTAGAATAAGGCAGTAACGTAACAAAAAGGGAAGCGGTCAAAATACTTTCCGAATGCACTGTTTATAACCCCTTTTTGTTCGCACAAAACGAACTCCATACTTCCAGAAATGTTTTCAACCATACCAGGTTACCATCAGACGAGTCCCGTTACACTTGTGGGGCTCGTAGAGCCATCGAGTTTGTGAGAATCTCATCTTTCCATAGAGGGGTCATATTAGTTTGTAGCACGAATGGTTCGGACGCTACAGACAGAAGTAGGCACATCGGCGGTACCAACTTCAGACAAATCCCCTGGGGCTTGTGGGGGTCGTAGAGAACAGTCTCATCTTCCCATAGTGTGGTCATATTAGTTTGTATCCCAAACCGTTCGGACGCAACAAAAGTTTTTGTGAGAAGACCGGTTTTTAGGATGTCTCATGGTCTGACAAACACCGCTGTAGCTCGGCCATCTTCCACCGCAAATGCGGAAGGCCGACATAGGCAGATGTGGTGGATTGAGACGCAGCCCAGGCCTGATTTCTCGTCATAACAACATCTGAAATATCTATAGAGACCCAAGGATTTGTTCAATTTTTTACTCTAAGGCGTTTAAAGTTTGTCTGCCAGAGATAAAAATGGATGAACAATTCCAGAGCTGATTCAGGGTCAAGCATGCAGCTGATAGAGGAAAAGTAAGAGTAATACATATCATGAAGAAAAGATAATGGGGATTAAAAAATACAAATATCTTAATTATCATAATTACACGAGGATCAGTGTTAATCTGTTTGGTATCTCTAATCAGTCCCTCCAGGATTCCGCGATTCTGCGATCGCATAATTCAATGCAAAATCAACCAATCAGCACATATTATGCGAGAGCTCGCAATTTTGACCAATTACTGCAGTTACCGTGGAAAATGGCCCAATCCAACCACACGTCAACAAAGTTTTTTCCCTCTGGCCTGTCAGCGTATTCACGTGCGAAGAAGATTGTTGATGGGTGACAGTGTCACGATCGTCTTGACGAGAAGGAGTAGACCAAGGCGCAGCGTGTGAAACGAACATGACTTTAATTAGTTAAAGTACAAACAAAACACGATCGTGAAGTCCACAGTAACACTGACTGAACACGGAACAAAAACCCACAACCCCAAGGTGAAAACAGACAGTATAAATATGGCTCCCAATCAGAGACAACGAGCCAACAGCTGACACTCGTTACCTCTGATTGGGAGTCACTCATTCAAACAAAGAAATACAACCACATAGAACAACCCAACCAAACAGAACACCACGAAACGACCACACCCTGGCTCAACATACAAAGTCCCGGAGCCAGAGCGTGACAGTACCCCCCCCTAAAGGCGCGGACTGCGACCGCGCCTCAAAACCCCAAAACAGGGGAGGGCTGGGTGGGCATTTCTCCTCGGAGGCGGCTCCGGCTCCGGGCTTGACCACCACCCTTCCACAATCCCCCCGTAGCGCCCCCGGTCCGGTCTGACCCCGCTGGCTGGATCTGGACCGGACATAGACGGAGCGGATTGCTCAAACTCCGTAGTGGAGTAGCTGACCTGATCAGGCACCGGACTGACGACGCGCACCCCTGGCTTGTCGCGTGAGGCAGGAACGGACCGGACCTGGCTGACGATACGCACCCTTGGCTTGGTGCGTGGAGCCGGAACGGACCTCACCAGGCTGACGACTCGCATCCTTGGCTTGGTGCGAGTAGCAGGAATGGGCTGGATCAGGCTGACGACTCGCACCCTTGGCTTGGTGCGAGTAGCAGGAACGAGCTGGACCAGACCGACGACGCACCCCGTAGGCTTGGTGCGTGGAGCAGGAACAGGCCGGGCTGGGCTGGCGACGCACACCGTAGGCTTAGTGCGTGGAGCAGGAACAGGCCGGGCAGGGCTGGCGACGCACACCGTAGGTTTGGTGCGAGGAGCAGGGACAGGCCGGGCCGGGCTGACGACGCACCCCGTAGGCTTGGTGCGTGGAGCAGGAACAGGCCGGGCTGGGCTGGCGACGCACACCGTAGGTTTGGTGCGTGGAGCAGGAACAGGCCGGGCAGGGCTGGCGACGCACACCGTAGGTTTGGTGCGTGGAGCAGGGACAGGCCGGGCCGGGCTGACGACGCACCCCGTAGGTTTGGTGCGTGGAGCAGGAACAGGCCGGGCTGGGCTGGCGACGCACACCGTAGGCTTCGTGCGTGGAGCAGGGACAGGCCGAACAGGGCTGGCAACGCACACCGTAGGCTTCGTGCGTGGAGCAGGAACAGGCCGGGCAGGGCTGTCGACGCACACCGTAGGTTTGGTGCGTGGAGCAGGAACAGGCCGGGCTGGGCTGGCGACGCACACCGTAGGTTTGGTGCGTGGAGCAGGGACAGGCCGGGCAGGGCTGGCGACGCACACCGTAGGTTTGGTGCGTGGAGCAGGGACAGGCCGGGCCGGGCTGACGACGCACCCCGTAGGTTTGGTGCGTGGAGCAGGAACAGGCCGGGCTGGGCTGGCGACGCACACCGTAGGCTTCGTGCGTGGAGCAGGGACAGGCCGAACAGGGCTGGCAACGCACACCGTAGGCTTCGTGCGTGGAGCAGGAACAGGCCGGGCAGGGCTGTCGACGCACACCGTAGGTTTGGTGCGAGGAGCAGGAACCGGCCGGGCAGGGCTGGCGACGCACACCGTAGGTTTGGTGCGAGAGGCAGGAACAGGCCGGGCTGGGCTGGCGACGCACACCGTAGGCTTTGTGCGTGGAACAGGAACAGGCCGGGCTGGGCTGACGAAGCACACCGTAGGCTTGATGCGAGAGGCAGGAACAGGCCGGGCTGGGCTGGCGACGCGCACCGTACACTTAGTGCGGGAAACAGGAACGAGCCGGGCCGGGCTGGCGACGTGCACCGTACACTTAGTGCGGGAAGCAGGAACGGGCCGGACCGGACTGGTGACGCACACCACTTGCTTGGTGTGAGGAGCGGGACTGGGTTTCATCATAACCTTCCGCTCCCTCAGCTGACTACCGAGTTCCTCTCGCCGTGCCTCATTTCTCACCCTTTCCCTAATCGCCTCTAATAGCTCCATCCTCTGCAACATTAACTCCTGCTCCCTCTTCGCCAGTAGCTCCCTTAACCTGGTGGCCTCCTCACCTAGTCGCCCTGTGGCAGCCTCCTGCTGCCCAGTCGCCCCTGCCGTGTGCCCCCCCCTAAAAATTTTTTGGGGTTGCCTCTCGACCCTCCGACGCTGCTCCCACGTCCAGGCTGCCGATTCCTGGACACGCTGCTTGGTCCTTTGATGGTGGGTTTTTCTGTCACGATCGTCTTGACGAGAAGGAGTAGACCAAGGCGCAGCGTGTGAAACGAACATGACTTTAATTAGTTAAAGTACAAACAAAACACGATCGTGAAGTCCACAGTAACACTGACTGAACACGGAACAAAAACCCACAACCCCAAGGTGAAAACAGACAGTATAAATATGGCTCCCAATCAGAGACAACGAGCCAACAGCTGACACTCGTTACCTCTGATTGGGAGTCACTCATTCAAACAAAGAAATACAACCACATAGAACAACCCAACCAAACAGAACACCACGAAACGACCACACCCTGGCTCAACATACAAAGTCCCGGAGCCAGAGCGTGACAGACAGGCAGTACAATGAACAGAAATAAATATCATTTGCCAACAAAAAATAACAGCTAAAGACTGTGCGAAACAATTTCCAAATGTTTAACATTAAAGTGGGCTGGAACACAAGAGAAAGTCGACAATTAACTTCGAATCAGCAAAGCATGTGAGAATGTCAGAACAGTTCCCACAGCAGCGGCAGATCACCATGACTGAAGTGGTAGCAGGGAAGACTGGCAAGCGCTGAAAGAATCAAGGTGAGTGCCGTTTTACTCAAACTTTTACTCCGCTAACCCTGGCTTTAGTAGAGTGGGCGGCACTCTGCTCTCCCCAGTCTGTCTATGGACAGCGCTGCTCAAAGCACTGAGTGCAATTGTGATGAGTGTGATTAGAAGGAGTCAGGCGCAGGAGGGTAAATCACAGAATACAGAGTTTATTCCGTCGTACACAGTTGAGCTGGATAGCAACAACAAAATACAGGCACAGGGGAATAATCTACCCCGGCAATACAAGGTACGAGTAGCTCCACCGAGCTACACTCAACTCACATAAAACAATCACCCACAAGGACAAGGAGGCAGAGGGAACATTTATACACTGACTAATGAGGGGATATGAACCAGGTGTGTGTAATTGACAAGACAAGACAAATGGAATGATGATACAGTTGAAGTTTACATACACCTTAGCCAAATACATTTAAACTCAGTTTTTCACAATTCCTGACATTTAATCCTAGTACAAAAATCACAGTTTTAGGTCAGTTAGGATCACCACTTTATTTTAAGAATGTGAAATGTCAGAATAATAGTAGAGAGAATGATTTATTTCAGCTTTTATTTCTTTCATCACATTCCCAGTGGGTCAGAAGTTTACATACACTCAATTAGTATTTGGAAGCATTGCCTTTAAATTGTTTAACTTGGGTCAAATGTGCCGGGTAGCCTTCCACAAGCTTCCCACAATAAGTTTGGAGAATTTTTGCCCATTCCTCCTGACAGAGCTGGTGTAACTGAGTCAGGTTTGTAGGCCTCCTTGCTCGCACACGCTTTTTCAGTTCTGCCCACAAATAGGATTGAGGTCAGGGCTTTGTGATAGCCACTCCAATACCTTGACTTTGTTGTCCTTAAGCCATTTTGCCACAACTTTGGAAGTATGCTTGGGGTCATTGTCCATTTGGAAGACCCATTTGCGACCAAGCTTAACTTCCTGACTGATGTCTTGAGATGTTGCTTCAATATATCCACATAATTTTCCTTCCTCATGATGCCATCTATTTTGTGAAGTGCACCAGTCCCTCCTGCAGCAAAGCACCCCCACAGTATGATGCTGTCACCCCTGTGCTTCACGGTTGGGATGGTGTTCTTCGGCTTGCAAGCACCCCCTTTTTCCTCCAAACATAACGATGGTCATTATGGCCAAACAGTTCTATTTTTGTTTCATCAGACCAGAGGACATTTCTCCAAAAAGTACGATCTTTGTCCCCATGTGCAGTTGCAAACCGTAGTCTGGCTTTTTTATGGCGGTTTTGGAGCAGTGTCTTCTTCCTTGCTGAGCGGCCTTTCAGGTTATGTCGATATAGGACTCGTGTTACTGTGGATATAGATACTTTTGTACTTGCTTCCTCCAGCATCTTCACAAGGTCCTTTGCTGTTGTTCTGGGATTGATTTGCACTTTTCGCACCAAAGTACGTTCATCTCTAGGAGACAGAACGCGTCTCCTTCCTGAGCGATATGATGGCTGTGTGGTCCCATGGTGTTTATACTTGCGTACTATTGTTTGTACAGATGAACGTGGTACCTTCAGGCGTTTGGAAATTGCTCCCAAGGATGAACCAGACTTGTGGAGGTCTACACATTTTTTCTGAGGTCTTGGCTGATTTCTTTTGATTTTCCCATGATGTCAAGCAAAGAGGCACTGAGTTTGAAGGTAGGCCTTGAAATACATCCACAGGTACACCTCCAATTGACAAATTATGTCAATTAGCCTATCAGAAGCTTCTAAAGCCATGACATAATTTTCTGGAATTTTCCAAGCTGTTTAAAGGCACAGTCAATTTAGTGTATGTAAACTTCTGACCCACTGGAATTGTGATACAGTGAATTATAAGTGAAATTATCTGTCTGTAAACAATTGTTGGAAAAATTACTTGTGTCATGCACAAAGTAGATGTCCTAACTGACTTGCCAAAACTATAGTTTGTTAACAAGAAATTTGTGGAGTGATTGAAAAACTAGTTTTAATTACTCAAACCTAGGTGTATGTAAACTTCCGACTTCAACTGTATATGGAGCGGCAGTGGCTAGTAAGCCGGTGACGACGAACGCAGAAGCCTGCCCGAACAAGGAGGGTTGGCAGCCTCGGCGGAAGTCGTGAGTTAGTAGAGGAGTGGCAGAGAGAGTTCTGGGCATATTCTACCCATGGCAAGAACACCGACCTCTCCCCCAGCTGGTCCTGGCAGTAGGACCGCAGGAACCTACCACATCCTGATTTACCCGTTCCACCTGCCCATTAGACTCGGGGTGGAACCCAGTGGTCAGGCTGACTGAGACCCCCAGACGTTCCATGAATGCCTTCCAGACCTTGGATGTGAACTGTGGACCTCGGTCAGACACTATATCCTCTGGTACCCCTTAGTGCCGGAAGACGTGTGTAAACAGGGCCTCCGCAGTTTGCAGTGCCTTGGGAAGACCGGGCAGAGGAAGGAGGCGGCAGGCCTTGGAAATGCGGTCCACAACGACCTGGATGGTGGTGTTACCTTGGGAGAGGGGAAGATCAGTCAGGAAATCAACACTTAGGTGAGACCATGGTCGTTGTGGAACTGGTAAAGGTTGTAACTTACCCCTGGGAGGTGCCTAGGTGCCTTACTCTGGGCGCACACCAAGCAGGAGGAGACATACACCCTCACATCCTTAGTCGGGCCAGCACTTTGCGTACCAGGGACACATGCTCGGCGCGCGTAGCGGAATACAGCAGAATGTCATCGATGTAGACCACTACACCGCGACCAAGCATGTCCCGAAACACCTCGGATGGAGCGTTCATCAAACCGTAGGGCATCACCAGGTATACATAATGCCCCGTGGTTGTGCTGAATGCTGTCTTCCACTCATCCCCCTCTCGGATACGCACCAGGTTGTACGCACTCCTGAGATCTAATTTGGTGAAGAAGCGCGCCCCATGCATTGACTCAATCACTGACGGAATGAGGGGGAGAGGATAACTAAATCTGATCGTCTCCTTGTTCAGTGGTCGATAATCAATGCAAGGGCGCAGACCGCTGTCTTTCTTCTTCACAAAGAAGAAACTCGAGGAGGCGGGTGAAGTAGAGGGACGTTGTCACGCCCTGGCTCTGGGGACTCTTGTATGTTGAGCCAGGGTGTTAGTTTCTTTGTGTAGTGTCTATGTTTCGTTTTCTATGTTCTGTTCTAGGTTATGTGTTTCTATGTTGGCCGGGGTGGTTCTCAATCAGAGGCAACGTGAATCAGCTGATGCTTGTTGTCTCTGATTGGGAACCATACTTAGGCAGCCTGTTGTGCACTTGCGTTTTGTGGGATCTTGTTCCGTGTAGGTTTAGGTTTTGTTAACTGAGGACTTCACGTATCGTTTGTTGTTTTTGTTGTGTTATTGTGTTGCTCAGTACTCTATTAAAGAAGATGTACGCATATCACGCTGCGCCTTGGTCCACTCATTATGACGATCGTGACAGAAGATCCCACCAAAACTGGACCAAGCAGCGTGTGCAGGAGCAAACGCCGGGTAAGGAGCTGGAGCGGTTGGCGATGGCCCAGGTGGGCAAATGGTGGTCCTGGGAGGACATGTTCGCGGGTAAAGGGCCATGGGCTAAAGTTAAAGCCCTGGCGAGAGAGGAGGTACGGCGCCAACAGTGTCGTCATCGGACAGACGAGAGGCACCCCCAATACATTTTTTTTGGGGGGCACACGGCATGGATGACGGGGCTGCTGGAAGTAGATACAGGGCGAGTTTGTGGACGAGGAGAGAAGGCCACCAGGTTACGGGGGCCATTGGTGTTTAGAGGGAAGGAGAGTGTAGAGGCACGGCGAGAGGTACTGAGGTGTGTTACCAGTCCGGTCCGGCCCGTTCCTGATCCCCGCACAAGGCCAGTGGTGTGTGTTCCCAGTACGGTCCGGCCTGTTCCTGTCCCTCGCACCAAGCCTGTGATGCGCGTCGCCAGCCCGGCCCGGCCTGTTCCTGTCCCTCGCACCAAGCCAATGGTGCGCGTCGCCAGCCCGGCCCGGCCAGTTCCTGCCCCTCGCACCAAGCCAATGGTGCGCGTCGCCAGCCCGGCCTGTTCCTGCCCCTCGCACCAAGCCAATGGTGCGCATCGCCAGCCCGGCCCGGCCAGTTCCTGCTCCTCGCACCAAGCCAATGGTGCGCGTTGCCAGCCCGGCCCGGCCTGTTCCTGCCCCTCGCACCTAGCCAATGGTGCGCGTCGCCGGCCCGGCCTGTTCCTGCCCCTCGCACCAAGCCAATGGTGCGCATCGCCAGCCCGGCCCGGCCAGTTCCTGCTCCTCGCACCAAGCCAATGGTGCGCGTTGCCAGCCCGGCCCGGCCTGTTCCTGCCCCTCGCACCTAGCCAATGGTGCGCGTCGCCAGCCCGGCCTGTTCCTGCCCCTCGCACCAAGCCAATGGTGCGCATCGCCAGCCCGGCCCGGCCAGTTCCTGCTCCTCGCACCAAGCCAATGGTGCGCGTTGCCAGCCCGGCCCGGCCTGTTCCTGCCCCTCGCACCTAGCCAATGGTGCGCGTCGCCGGCCCGGCCTGTTCCTGCCCCTCGCACCAAGCCAATGGTGCGCGTCGCCGGCCCGGCCTGTTCCTGGCCCTCGCACCAAGCCAATGGTGCGCATCGCCAGCCCGGCCTGGCCTGTTCCTGCCCCTCGCACCAAGCCAATGGTGCGCGTCGCCAGCCCGGCCCGGCCAGTTCCTGCCCCTCGCACCAAGCCAATGGTGCGCATCGCCAGCCCGGCCCGGCCTGTTCCTGCCCCTCGCACCAAGCCAATGATGCGCGTCGCCAGCCCGGCCCGGCCAGTTCCTGCCCCTCGCACCAACCCAATGGTGCGCGTCGCCAGCCCGGCCCGGCCTGTTCCTGCCCCTCGCACCAAGCCAATGGTGCGCGTCGCCAGCCCGGCCCAGCCTGTTCCTGCCCCTCGCACCAAGCCAATGGTGCGCGTCACCAGCCCGGCCCGGCCAGTTCCTGCCCCTCGCACCAAGCCAATGGTACGCATCGCCAGCCCGGCCCGGCCTGTTCCTGCACCTCGCACCAAGCCAATGGTGCGCGTCGCCAGCCCGGCCCCGCCTGTTCCTGCCCCTCGCACCAAGCCATTGGTGCGCATCGCGAGCCCGGCCCGGCCTGTTCCTGCTCCTCACACCAAGCCTGTGGTGCGCGTCGTCAGCCCGGTCCGGCCCGTTCCTGCTCCCCGCACCAAGCCAGTGGTGCGCGTCGTCAGCCCGGTCCGGCCCATTCCTGCTCCCCGCACCAAGCCTGTGGTGTGCATCGTCAGCCCGGTCCGGCCCGTTCCTGCTCCCCGCACCAAGCCAGTGGTGCGCATCGTTAGCCCGGTCCGGCCCATTCCTGCTCCCCGCACCAAGCCAGTGGTGCGCGTCGTTAGCCCGGTCCGGCCCATTCCTGCTCCCCGCACCAAGCCTGTGGTGCGCGTCGTTAGCCCGGTCCGGCCCATTCCTGCTCCCCGCACCAAGCCTGTGGTGCGCATCGTCAGTCCGGCACAGCCCGTGCCTGGTCAGGTACCGGTCAGCTGCTCCACACCGGAGCCTAAGCAATCTGCTCCACCGATGTCCAGTCCAGCTCCAGCCAGCGGGACCAGACCAGGGGCGCTACGGGGGGGGGGTTGTTAGAGGGTGGTGGTCACGCCCGGAGCTGGATCCGCCTCCGAGGTGGAATGCCCACCCGGCCCCCCCCCCGTTGGGTTTATGTTGGGAGGGGGTACTGTCACGCCCTGGCTCTGGGGACTCTTGTATGTTGAGCCAGGGTGTTAGTTTCTTTGTGTAGTGTCTATGTTTCATTTTCTTTGTTCTGTTCTAGGTTAAGTGTTTCTATGTTGGCCGGGGTGGTTCTCAATCAGAGGCAACATGAATCAGCTGTTGCTTTTTGTCTCTGATTGGGAACTATACTTAGGCAGCCTGTTGTGCACTTGTGTTTTGTGGGATCTTGTTCCATGTAGGTTTAGGTTTTGTTAACCGAGGACTTCACGTATCGTTTGTTGTTTTTGTTGTGTTATTGTGTTGCTCAGCACTCTATTAAAGAAGATGTACGCATATCACGCTGCGCCTTGGTCCACTCATTATGATGATCGTGACAGACGTATACACCCCTGGCGCAGGGACTCGGTGACGTATGTTTCCATAGCTGCCGTTTCAGCCTGTGACAGGGGGTACACATGACTCCTGGGAGTTACAGCGTCTACCCGGAGGTTTATCGCACAATCCCCCGCCCGATGAGGCTGTGACTTTGTAGTGTTGTGTCGAGTAAACGTTGCTAATTATGCTGTGTGACCAAGGAGAACCGCTGAAGCTGTATTTTCATCATAAAGGTTTATTCATAACAAAGGGTTACAGCGTCGATTTACAGATACCTGCAGATACCTGGAGAATAATCGCCCCATCTCAAATCTGATTATTCTGATCTCCTTTGTCTCAACCAAGTATTTATAATCTTTACCCTGCTGTGGGTGGTTTCCCATACAGACCAATCACCTGTCTCCACACAACAGACTTCCTCTGTTCTATGGGGTGTCCCTCTAAAACTGCTCCCCAGATGCTCCCTCTAAAACTGAATAAACATCCTCTCAGGTTCCACTTTGAAAACGTTAGCAAAGTCATAATTCCTCAGATACTACATATTTCCCCCCTTCGAGACAAATTAAGTCTCGAAAACAAAAAGAATAGGATTATGACAAGTAACAATCTCTCTTATTGAGTATCTTTAACAATAAACCAAAAACAATTTTTTCTATGGAGTGTAAATACCTTTCTATGAAATATGCACAAATCTTTATGGAGTGTGAATACATTTCTATGAAATATGAACAAATCTCTATGGAGTGTGAGAGCGAAAAACCTGTCTGGCAGCCTTCTTTCCAAATATCCATCCATCAATCAAGACAGTAAAATTCTATCACGGCCCCTCTGCCCCAGGCAACCACTTAAGTGCTCCAGATCAATTCATAAATCTTTATCAATGCATTTGAAACTATGATGCAATTTGAATACACATGAAAGCCTCAGCAAACAAAATACTATCAAAAATGTCCACACTCAGGCTGGTCGACCCATCGAACCCTCCTGTGGATTCTCTCTATCCCTGCCTAGACCCAATATCCCTAAGCATCCACAAAATAAACAAAAACATCTGAGATCCCCACATGTACCCAATAACAGCAAATATCATTCTACAAAAATTAATCCAGAAAGAATATGACACAAATTATGTATTACACATGCAAATATGTCTATATATCATTGCAGACACTGGAATGTAGTCCACTACGCTTCATCTCCTCAGCAGTGTCGACTTCCAATGCATAGTCGATTATGGAATCGGAACATTTCCACACCTTCCTTGTTCCACTTCCTCCAGTCCATTCATATTCTCCTTTCATATTGTCCCTTCATATTGTCCTTGTTTGAGTATTTGAATCTCTACATATCCCCCCATATACTTCTGGAAGAAAAGAAAATACCAAACAGTATCTTTTGCAAAACAACACAGTCAAATTAAAACATCAATATCAACTAAGAATATAAAAATGATATATAAATGATTCACATTCTATTTCCCCCCTTTGATTCATAACAAAATACTAAAATCACCCTAATATTTAAACCTCTGAAAAATTATCGGATATTCAAAATTGATATCTATCTATCAATACTATTTTGAGTCTTGACAGAAGGTTAAACCCTCTTATCGTTTCATTTGCAAAACCCTGCAAATTATAGGTATTATTATCTATGTTATCTTCTCAAATTTTACACCACACCATGGAAAAAATCCCCACTTCTCTCTTAGACATATCCTCCAATGGTAGGCTTCCCAGACTATGAAGTTCCTCTCTTTCAGAATCAGATTTATCTATGTCCCTTTCTTCCCCTCTTTTAATTTTAAAACCTCATATGGAAGCTTCAACTTCAACATGTAACAACATCCTATCCATCCATAGGGTAAGAATATATTATCTCACCACAAACCCCAGATGTTTCTAAAATCCCCAATAGTCACAGTACCATTCAAAACTTCTCTCCACATGAGAGGAATCTCACCTCTACACATTCCTTCTCTCACATCTACAAGGAAGATGAGCTGTATCACTCATCCTGACCCTAATAACAGTATTTTCCTCTAAAATTGGTGCTGGAGCGATTGGCTCCCTTGTAATCAAATGTGATATATTTATAGCTTTAATAACTGTCAATGTTGAAAGAGTTAAATTGCTTCTCACTGTTGTTATAATAGTCTGAAGTGTTGATGTCATTGTTGTTAATTCATCCATTCTCCCTAAAGCTTTGAACTCTTTACTTGTATTTCCATCTATCACCACTAGTGTCACTACATTAACTCTCAGTCCTAACTCTAATCCCTCACTTTCAAACTGTTGATTATAAAAAATACATTCATAATCACCTTGATCTTCCTGCTGGGAATTGTAAATATAGATACTGCAATCACCCTCAATCTTCTCTTATCATTCAGCAACGCATACTTTCTCAATGCAACTGCTCCTAACAGATCTAAACTCCTACCATATCTATCTTCCCACTGAACTCTAAATTTCCCTTCACCACTGTTCTCTCTCTCTTACTACTAACATTGAAGCTTAGCTGACTGTCCTAGAGTTCCTTCAACCCTAGTTTTCTTAACTTTTTTTTTTTATCTGACTTTTCTCCTAACTTTTTCAAAAACCATTTCACTGAGTTATCCACAAATTCCTTTCCCTCTAATTTTAGAAAAAACATTTCACTGATTTATTCACAAAATCCTTTCCCACTAATTTTAGGACATGTGATCGGGTAATCCCCACCTGCTTATGACTTATTTACACACAGACTTGGCAAACAATTGAGCATCTTTTAGCCTAGTTTGACATCTTATTCACCTCTTGGTGTAGGAATGTAACCAATAATAACAGTCACCCCTTTTAACATTATTTTTCAGACAGACTGTCCTCCTTCCTATGATATAATCAACCTTTTCAAGCAAATATGATTCCCAAAACCATACTCTTTTATAATCTTCTACCAGACAGCCGTCTGGTGTACATCTTATTGTACAGTTCAACTTACACAATGCATCTCTTCCCAACAATGCAATAGGTATATGTTCTGATACCAGTATGGGTATTGTAATTTTCTCAGATTTTTATAGCAGAGCTCAATTGGTTCCTTAATAGTAATCAGCTGTTTTACTCTCTCGAATCCCTATCCTAATTAGTTGATTTTACATAGTGAGATGTGTAACCTCTTTAGGCTGAACACAGATAAAAGCTGTTCCGCAATTCACCATCACTTCTCATAGTCCTTTGTTTTCACTTCAACTTTTTCCCTAACTGGTGCTACCAGCTGACACCCCCCTTTCGGATCTTCTAGGCACCCCTAGAATCCTTGCTCCTTGCCCCTATAAGGTTCACCTGTCCTCCAGATGATCTTCACTTGCTCCTGTATCTTCCTCTGAAATTCCCTCTTTCCAGAAACTATCTATGGATATGGAACAACTTGTACCACTAGTTGTGGCTGGTACAATTGCATTTGACCTTGTTCAGTTGAAGCTGTAGCAGTGATTGTTGATTTGGTGCACACTGATTCTTCATAACCAAAGCTTTTCTTCTCCTTCTTATTCTCACCCCAGTTGTATTTTATCAAGTTTTCTGAGAGTTTCTTGGTCCTGTTCTTTCTTGTTGTTGACATATCGGTATTCTTCAAAGGCTTATATTCTAGGTTTTGTCCTCGAATGATCACTTTGCATCATCTTCTTACTGGTGCCTTCTTTCCTTGGCCTCAATGTATGCTTCTCCAATTCTTGGGATCCTTTTCTCAGCAGTTTTTTCCTCTCTTCTGTATCTTCAGCTTATTGAGTTGTTGTTGCAGTTCTCTTTGTCTCTTCTAAATTATTCCCCTTATCCAGGCATAATATACATCAGTCTATATCTCTTTCTATTTCTTCTTTACTAATCATTGTAGGATAAAATCATCTTGAACATAAAGCACCTTTAATCTCCAAATCTTCATCTTTGCTTTCCTCAGAGATCGAATCTCTAGTATCCTTCTTCCTTCAACTTCCATCAGAGATCAAATCTCTAGTATCCTTCTTCTTTCCTCTTGCCAACTTCCTTCTAATCACAGAGTCATATCCACCCATGATCTCTTCTCAATCACTCTGCTCATCATCATCATCATCTTCTTCATCTTCATCTTCAAGTTCCATCTTCCTTAACCTCACTCCACTCTTAGTTTCCAGACATCTCGGTTTTCTCTTACTTTTGGAGTTTTCTTTATCGTCGTTTCTGCTTTTCCTCTCTCTATTATTCAATCACTTTTATCATGTTGATGACGTCAGGGTTAAGATTCCCTTCCACTAGCTATGGTTGTTCAATGTCAGGCCAACTTTTATTCCCTTTTCCAGATAACCTTTAGTTAATGGTATTGCAAGGTTTACTATTTTCAACTATATCAACAGGTGTAATTACTTTCATAGTTCTGATGTCCTTTTTCCCCCTTGTAACAACTATTTTTTTATATTCCTTTATTGTGAATTATTTCTATTTTAGACTATATAGCCTATGGTTTCCTCCCTATTTCCCCCCCCCCCCCCCAAAAAAAAATTTTTTTAAATTAATTAATCAATTAATTTATTCATCAATTTATTTATCTGTTCATTTTATTTTATTTTACCAAATTATTGATTAGTGGCAATCTTACCACATCCAATCAGGAATTTAAATGAAAGTATTCAACTTCAGAGCAATCCAAAAATAAAGACCTCTAATCCTGCAACACTACAGTACTCACAAACCAATTGCTTAATAAGCACCCAATTACCTTAGTTTTACAGAATAATGTCAGTACTCGATTCCCCTCATATCTAATCAAACCCACTCATGCACAAAAACTCCAAAATGCAATTCTTATTTTCATCAATTGATCAGTCTTTTGCCAAGTCCTTGTCAAATTGTCATAACATCAAATATGCTAGGCACACAAAATATCCTGTATGGGAAGGGAGGTTTTTGTAAATAGAACAGTACTGGCCTTGATTTGACTCGATCCTGTTGCAGCAGACTCTGTCGCGTCACACCCTGTCGCGTGATGTACACGTAAGCACTTCCTCTCTCTCTCTCTCTCTCCTCCTTCCTCTTATCGTCTCTCATATGACAGAATAACAAAGAAACAGACAAGAATTTAGTAGTTCATGCACTCACTAAGTTATTACAACATTTCAATATTCCTCAGTTCACATTCACGCTAAGAATTAACTCAGGAATAGTATGAATAGCTCAATAACATTTTATTTTATTTATTTTATTATTTTATTTTATTTTTAATCCGTCGACATATCTCTAGTTTATCAATTCGATAGGTCTCAAGAAAACAGTTTACTCTTCAAACAACAGCCGATGTAACAACCAGAATACACTATTAGTCTAACTCTTCTCCTCTCTCTTCGTTCCTTCGTTCGTCTGCGTCTCCCCGCAGAGGAGTGTAGGCAGGGGAGTGGCATATTTACCCCTACGTAACTCTAGTCATAAAATCACGCGCATGCGTAGTACATTCACCAATACGATTTCAGCGTGGACGGAGCTCTCTCCCAGCTCTCTCCAAGCTAGACAACAGAAAGTTAACAGTCCCACTGTACTTCCTCTCTTTTACCCCTCATAGACAAACAATAACACTTAACAGAGCTCACAAACCATAGGACACAAATCCTACACTATTCTACACACAATTTAAGAGGCTCAATCCATACCTATGGACCCCTAAGGTAACATGTAGCATGTAGCATGTATCATTTATCATGTAGCATGTAGCATTTACCTCCATTGCGCCGTATAATTCCTTTGTTCTCTAAATTTTTGCTACCACGAGGTCCCGCGGACATTCAATGAGCGGTTACATCAAACATATACTTCGTCAACTATAAGATGAGCGGTAACTTACAACCGAATATATATACCACAGCCTCAAGTCCCCTGGACTCACCTAAGTACACCTAACGTGTTTTTAGGATTTCTGGCCCATCCTAGTGATCACCTCATTTAAGAGGGCTTTTCCATAGATTCGCAATGGTTCAAAATTGTACACATTTACCGTAGTTCCTGGCCTTATTCCCTCTATTCTTCAATAGTTATAGACACTCCCCCCTGTTTGCGTTGTTTACCAGCGCAAACAAATTTAGAACGGACTCCTATCCCACAGCATATCAGCAAAGCGCACACGCAAGTTCTTTAACGATGCATACATTCAACGCCGACACACACAGACACACGAACTGACCAGAGCCCAAAGTGGAGACAAAACTCACCCTTATCTGCCGGACTCTGGAGCCAGAGTCAGCGCGGCGCCCATGAATGGAACGCTGAGAAAAAACGCAATTCCTTCCCAAATTCCTCGTCGCCATTTTGTTGTGTCGAGTAAACGTTGCTAATTATGCTGTGTGACCAAGGAGAACCGCTAACGCTGTATTTTCATCATAAAGGTTTATTCATAACAAAGGGTTACAGCGTCGATTTACAGATACCTGCAGATACCTGGAGAATAATCGCCCCATCTCAAATCTGATTATTCTGATCTCCTTTGTCTCAACCAAGTATTTATAATCTTTACCCTGCTGTGGGTGGTTTCCCATACAGACCAATCACCTGTCTCCACACAACAGACTTCCTCTGTTCTATGGGGTGTCCCTCTAAAACTGCTCCCCAGATGCTCCCTCTAAAACTGAATAAACATCCTCTCAGGTTCCACTTTGAAAATGTTAGCAAAGTCATAATTCCTCAGATACTACAGTAGCCTGCGTTTTTGAAAACGCGTGCGCCAAATCGAGGTATTCGGAGGGAATGCGCACGGTGGAGGTACTGTCTGGACTTTCCACCGTGGTTGCACCAACGGAAACACCTAGACACCTACCCTGACTCTCTCACGACCACCCTGTGAGAACCCTCTGCGGCCATGAGAAGGTGGGGTTGTGGAGTGCTAACCAAGGGATACCTAATACCACAGGGAAAGCAGGGGACCCAATAATAAAAAAAGTGATCTGCTCACAATGAGTCTCCTGGGTAATCATGGTGACTGGTGCAGTAACTTCCTGAACAAACCCGGACCCTAATGGTCGACTATCAAGTGCTCTGATGGGGAGTGGAATGGATAGTTAAGCTTAAACCATGTATTTAGTTTGTAGGTAGGTATTGTAGTTTGGTATTATAGGTAGCTTACTCCGGTAGTTATTGTAGGTTATTACTGTAGGTAATTATTGTAGGTAAGGATTTTATTCGGCGGAGCCCAGGCGAAGCACGAGGCTAGCTTACCCACTACCTGGACCAACAAAGCTAGCTAGCTAGAGGGTAGCTACCGGTAACTTTTAGCAACTGTGGGTAACTTTTAGCAACTGTGGTTAGCTGTTTCCAATGTTATTTCACGCTTAATAGTACCTGTAATTGAGCCAGCTAGCTGCCACCTTCAGCTGTTTTTTCTAACCTCATTATCATTAACGTTAGGTGGTCGGTAGCTGCTGTACCTAATTTCGGCTACTGATTGCAGTCTGCCAGTTTGGCTTCATACATAGCTTGGGCTTTGTCGACTAAGGCTTAAACTATGTATTTAGATTGTAGTTAGGTACTATAGGTAGGCATCGTGGGCTGTATATTATTAAGTAGTATAGGTAGGCATCGTGGGCTGTTGCGGGTAGCTGTTGTGTGTAATTATTGTAGGTTACTTTTGTATTCGGCGGTGCCGGATGTAGCACGAAGCTAGCTAGCTAACTCACCTCCTGGATTAGCTGGCGAGTAGCTATTAGCAACGGTAGCAACTAAAAACAATATCCTTTTAGCCAGCTACATTCGCTCACATCGACGCCGTTTTTCAAACAAAGTCAACACAGTAGCCATTGCTAGCTAGCCAACACTACCAGCAGGCTGTGGTAACTAAATACAATGTCTTTGTGCTAGCTACCCAACGTTTAATCATTGCTGCGTTATGAAAGGTAAGCTTGGCTTCTTATATGGTGTTGAGTTAAGCTTAAACCATGTATTTAGATTGTAGGTAGGTATTGTAGTTTGGTATTATAGGTAGCTTACTCCGGTAGTTATTGTAGGTTATTACTGTAGGTAATTATTGTAGGTAAGGATTTTATTCGGCGGAGCCCAGGCGAAGCACGAGGCTAGCTTACCCACTACCTGGACCAACAAAGCTAGCTAGCTAGAGGGTAGCTACCGGTAACTTTTAGCAACTGTGGGTAACTTTTAGCAACTGTGGTTAGCTGTTTCCAATGTTATTTCATGCTTGAGAGTACCTGTGATTGAGCCAGCTAGCTGCTACCATTCAGCTGTTTTTCTAACCTCATCCGAGGCATTAACGTTAGGTGGTTGGTAGCTGCTGTACTTAATTACAGCTACTGATAACAGTCTGCTGTAGCTTACAACAAGTCTAATTTCTAAAGTGGAAGTTGGGAGAGTTTTATTCGGGTGGTTCAGTGAAACAACTATAGTTTCTGAGGTGGAAGTTGGGAGAGTTATATATTTATTTATTTTTTGGTGAGGGAGGCCTGCTCTCTCCTTTCCCTGATGTTCAGTTCATTTCATCCCGATCTCCTCTGCATTATTGTAGCCATCTGTTGCAGCCTGTCAACTATGCCTCTGCCTATCCCTGTTCTCTCCTCTCCGCACAGGCTACACAAACGCCCCACACCGCGTGGCTGCTGCCTCTCTAACCTGGTTGTCCCTGCACGCACCCCACACCTGGAGTTCCAGGTCTCAGGCAGCCTCTGGAACTGCCGTTCTGCTGCCAACAAAGCTGACTTTATCCCAGTCTATGCTAATCTCCAGTCCCTCGACTTCCTGGCGCTGACGGAAACATGGATTACCACTGAAAACACTGCTACTCCTACTGCTCTCTCCTCATCTGACCATGTGTTCTCGCATACCCCGAGAGCATCTGGTCAGAGGGGTGGTGGCACAGGAATCCTCATCTCTCCCAAGTGGACATTCTCAATTTTTCCCCTAACCCATCTGTCTATCTCCTCATTTGAATTCCATGCTGTCACAGTCACTAGCCCATTTAAGCTTAATATCCTTGTCATCTATCGCCCTCCAGGTTCCCTTGGAGAGTTCATCAATGAGCTTGACGCCTTGATAAGTTCCTTTCCTGAGGATGGCTCACCCCTCACAGTTTTGGGGGATTTCAACCTCCCTATGTCCACATTTGACTCATTTCTCTCTGCCTCCTTCTTTCCACTTCTCTCCTCTTTTGACCTCACCCTCTCACCGTCCCCCCCTACTCACAAGGCAGGCAATACGCTTGACCTCATCTTTACTAGATGCTGCTCTTCTACTAATCTCACTGCAACTCCCCTCCATGTCTCCGACCACTACTTTGTTTCCTTTTCTCTCTCGCTCTCCTCCCACACTACTCACTCTGCCCCTACACAGATGGTAATGCGCCGCCGCAACCTTCGCTCTCTCTCTCCCACTACTCTCTCCTCTTCCATCCTATCATCTCTTCCCTCTGCTCAATCCTTCTCCCTCCAATCTCCTGATTCTGCCTCCTCAACCCTCCTCTCCTCCCTTTCTGCATCCTTTGACTCTCTGTGTCCCCTATCCTCCCGGCCGGCTTGGTCCTCCCCTCCAGCTCCGTGGCTTGATGACTCATTGCGAGCTCACAGAACAGAGCTCCGGGCAGCGGAGCGGAAATGGAAGAAAACTAAACTCCCTGCCGACCTGGCATCTTTTCACTCCCTCCTCTCTACATTTTCTTCATCTGTTTCTGCTGCTAAGGCCACTTTCTACCACTCTAAATTCCAAGCATCTGCCTCTAACCCTAGGAAGCTCTTTGCCACATTTTCCTCCCTCCTGAATCCCCCCCCCCCCCCCCGCCCCCCCCTCCTCTCTCTCTGTGGATGACTTCGTCAACCACTTTGAAAAGAAGGTTGACGACATTCGATCCTCGTTTGTTAAGTCTAATGACACTGCTGGTCCTACTCACACTGCCCTACCCTATGCTTTGACTTCTTTCTCCCCTCTCTCTCCAGATAAAATCCTGCGACTTGTGACTGCAGGCCGCCCAACAACCTGCCCGCTTGACCCCATCCCCTCCTCTCTTCTCCAGACCATCTCCGGTGACCTTCTCCCCTACCTCACCTCGCTGATCAACTCATCCTTGACCGCTGGCCATGTCCCTTCCGTCTTCAAGAGAGCGAGAGTTGCTCCCCTTCTCAAGAAACCAACACTCGATCCCACTGATGTCAACAACTACAGACCAGTATCCCTTCTTTATTTTCTTTCCAAAACTATTGAGCGTGCCATCTTTAGCCAACTCTCTTGCTATCTCTCTCAGAATTACCTTCTTGATCCAAACCAGTCAGGTTTCAGGACTGGTCATTCAACTGAGACTGCTCTTCTCTGTGTCACGGAGGCTCTCCGCACTGCTAAAGCTAACTCTCTCTCCTCTGCTCTTGTCCTTCTAGACCTGTCTGCTGCCTTTGATACTGTGAACCATCAGATCCTCCTCTCCACCCTCTCCGAGCTGGGCATCTCCGGCGCGGCTCACTCCTGGATTGCGTCCTACCTGACCGGTCGCTCCTACCAAGTGGCGTGGCGAGAAGCTGTCTCCGCACCACGTGCTCTCACCACTGGTGTCCCCCAGGGCTCAGTTCTAGGCCCTCTCCTTTTCTCCCTATACACCAAGTCACTTGGCTCTGTCATATCCTCACATGGCCTCTCCTATCATTGCTACGCTGACGATACACAACTAATCTTCTCCTTTCCCCCTTCTGATAACCAGGTGGCGAATCACATCTCTGCATGTCTGGCAGACATATCAGTATGGATGACGGATCACCACCTCAAGCTGAACCCTGGCAAGACGGAGCTGCTCTTCCTCCCGGGGAAGGACTGCCCGTTCCATGATCTCGCCATCACGGTTGACAACTCCGCTGTGTCCTCCTCCCAGAGTGCGAAGAGCCTAGGCGTGACCCTGGACAATACCCTGTCGTTCTCCGCCAACATCAAGGTGGTGACCCGCTCCTGCAGGTTCATGCTCTACAACATTCGGAGAGTACGACCCTGCCTTACACAGGAAGCGGCACAGGTCCTAATCCAGGCACTTGTCATCTCCCGTCTGGACTACTGCAACTCGCTGTTGGCTGGCCTCCCTGCCTGTGCCATTAAACCCCTACAACTCATCCAGAATGCCGCAGCCCGTCTGGTGTTCAACCTTCCCAAGTTCTCTCACGTCACCCCCCTCCTCCGCACACTCCACTGGCTTCCAGTTGAAGCTCGCATCCGCTACAAGACCATGGTGCTTGCCTATGGAGCAGTGAGGGGAACGGCACCTCTGTACCTTCGGGCTCTGATCAGTCCCTACACCCAAACGAGGGCATTGCGTTCATCCACCTCTGGCCTGCTGGCTCCCCTTCCTCTGCGGAAGCATAGTTCCCGCTCAGCCAAGTCAAAACTGTTCGCTGCTCTGGCACCCCAATGGTGGAACAAGCTCCCTCACGACGCCAGGACAGCGGAGTCACTCACCACCTTCCGGAGGCATTTGAAACCCCACCTCTTTAAGGAATACCTGGGATAGGATAAAGTAATCCTTCTAACCCCCCCCAAAATTGTAAAGTGGTTATCCCACTGGCTATAGGGTGAACGCACCAATTGGTGAGTCGCTCTGGATAAGAGCGTCTGCTAAATGACGTAAATGTGCCCTTGAGCAAGGCACTTAACCCTAATTGCTCCTGTAAGTCGCTCTGGATAAGAGCGTCTGCTAAATGACTAAAATGTCAATGTAAAAATGGATAGGGGAACCAATGAAATGCCTAGACGGCGTGAGAATGCCCTGTCCATAAAGTTCCCAGCTGCGCCTGAATCGACTAACGCCTTACACTGGGGAACTACCATGTGATCGGGAAAGTAGATGGGTAGGGTACAGTGCGCAGCAGAGGGCTCTGAACGAGTGTGGATGTTCGATACCTGGGGTGATGCGAGAGTGCCCTGCCTGCCGCCTTCAGACCCAAAAGAGCGTTGATGACAACGTGTGGTGTACTGTCCCTTCGTGCCACCAGAGTGGCACTGTCGCTGTCGTCCTCCGCTCTCTCGGATGGCGGCTCCACCCAGCTCCATCAGCTCGGGATCCATGTCGGCCGGGGTGGGAACGGGCAGACCCCTTCCAGGACGTCCTCTGGCCGCCATCAGGTTGTCCAAACGGATGGCCATGTCCACCAGTTGTGTGCAGGACAACATGATGTCCCGGCAGGCTAGCTCCTGTCTGATGTCCTCCCGCAAATGGCACTGGAAATGGTTGATAAGGGCTGCTTGGTCCTCGTCCCCTGCCTCAGGTGGACCAGCCGCTCACCCGCCTCTCGACCTTCGGGCGGGTGATCGAAGACAGCCCAAAAGAGGTGAGCAAACTCCCCGTAGTTCTCCAATGCGGCTCCTCCTTCGTTCCAAACCGCGTTGGCCCACTCCAGCGCTTTTCCCGAGAGGCAGGAAACGAGGGCGGACACCTTCTCCCGCTCCGATGGGGCTGGCCTGATGCTGGAGAAGTAGAGCTCCAGTTGGAGGAGGAATCCTTGGCAGAGAGCCGCCGTCCCGTCGAACTCCCGTGGTCGGGATATCTGGATCCCTCCGGGTGCTGGGGTATGGGTGGCTGGATCCGGTTGGCCAGCTGGTCTCGACAGATCGGGTCCTCTCCTCTCCAGGCATTGGACGACCTGAAGAACCCGATCCATCGCTTCCTCCAAGATGGCCAGCATCGTGGAATGCTCCTGGACCCGTGCCATGACTCCAGGCATGCGCTCCTCTCCCGCTGACTCCATAGCGGGTGGGTGATTCTGTGATGAGTGTGATTAGAAGGAGTCAGGCACAGGAGGGTAAATCACAGAATACAGAGTTTATTCCGTCGTACACAGTTGCGCTGGATAGCGACAACAAAACACAGGCACAGGGGAATAATCTACCCCAGCAATACAAGGTACGAGTAGCTCCACCGAGCTACACTCAACTCACATAAAACAATCACCCACAATGACAAGGGGGCAGAGGGAACACTTATACACGGACTAATGAGGGGATATGAACCAGGTGTGTGTAATTAACAAGACAAGTCAAATGGAATGATGATATATGGAGCGGCAGTGGCTAGTAAGCCGGTGACGACGAACGCCGAAGCCTGCCCGAACAAGGAGGGGAGGCAGCCTCGGCGGAAGTCGTGACAGCAATTTGTCAACTTTGCCGTTTTGAACTCTCTAAAACTAAATATGGATCATGAAAGCACAATCTTTCTGGATTTTTTAGAAATGGTAATACTGTTTTAAAAGTACATATCAACCACAATACTCTATTTTTACGTTTTCAGTATTTTGAAGACAACTTATGCTAAATAAATATTGATCCTCAAATTGAAAGCGATTGATCAGCTTTGAATCTATTTGAAGTTTTTTTTTTAAGAGAGAGAGAGAGAGAGAGTGTGAGTGGGATGGGAGGTGCATCTCATGTTGATAGCAAGCCCCAAGCCTGATGGAGAGGAGAGGTGTGTGTGAGTGAATGTGTGAGTTGATTATGACACACAGATATATATATTTTATCTAATTAATTGGTGCAATTGTTATTTTTCAGATTTGAGAAGATTGGGTACAAATTTGCACAGCAGTCAACATGCCCCTTTCCAAAAGTGATCACCCCTAAATGAGGCAGTTTCTGAAGGAGAAAGTCATGAATGGAGGTGCCATCCCTGGATACCACCAGCTACAGGAAAGGTACTTGGGAGATACCTGAAGGTGAAGGAAGAAATCAAGCAACATCTTGCAGGGAAGCCAGTGGCAGTCATCTTTGATGAAACTCCAGATGTTGAAGGAAGATGTGTACTAAACATCCTCATCACACCACTTGAAAAGGATACCTCTGGGAGAAATCTTGCCTATCTCGCAGAGACAGTGTTTCTGGAGCAGTGCAACCATTCAACAGTTTCCATGGCGGTGGTGAAAGCAAATCAAATCAAATCAATTGTATTGGCCACATGCGCCGAATACAACAGGTGCAGACATTACAGTGAAATGCTTACTTACAGCCCTTAACCTACAGTGCATTTATTTTTTATAAAAAAAGTAAAATAAAACAACAACAAAAAAGTGGGGGAAAAAAGTATTTAGTCAGCCACCAATTGTGCAAGTTCTCCAACTTAAAAAAGATGAGAGAGGCCTGTAATTTTCATCATATGTACACTTCAACTATGACAGACAAATTGAGGAAAAAAAATCCAGAAAATCACATTGTAAGATTTTTAATGAATTTATTTGCAAATTATGGTGGAAAATAAGTATTTGGTCACCTACAAACAAGCAAGATTTCTGGTTTTTCACAGACCTGTAACTTCTTCTTTAAGAGGCTCCTCTGTCCTCCACTCGTTACCTGTATTAATGGCACCTGTTTGAACTTGTTATCAGTATAAAAGACACCTGTCCACAACCTCAAACAGTCACACTCCAAACTCCACTATGGCCAAGACCAAAGAGCTGTCAAAGGACACCAGAAACACAATCGTAGACCTGCACCAGGCTGGGAAGACTGAATCTGCAATAGGTAAGCAGCTTGGTTTGAAGAAATAAACTGTGGGAGCAATTATTAGGAAATGGAAGACATACAAGACCACTGATAATCTCCCTCGATCTGGGGCTCCACGCAAGATCTCACCCCGTGTGGTCAAAATGATCACAAGAACGGTGAGCAAAAATCCCACAACCACACGGGGGGACCTAGTGAATGACCTGCAGAGAGCTGGGACCAAAGTAACAAAGCCTACCATCAGTAACACACTACGCCGCCAGGGACTCAAATCCTGCAGTGCCAGACCTGTCCCCCTGCTTAAGCCAGTACATGTCCAGGCCCGTCTGAAGTTTGCTAGAGTGCATTTGGATGATCCAGAAGAGGATTGGGAGAATGTCATATGGTCAGATGAAACCAAAATAGAACTTTTTGGTAAAAACTAAACTCGTCGTGTTTGGAGGACAAAGAATACTGAGTTGCATCCAAAGAACACCATACCTACGGTGTAGCATGGGGGTGGAAACATCATGCTTTGTGGCTGTTTTTCTGCAAAGGGACCAGGACGACTGATCCGTGTAAAGGAAAGAATGAATGGGGCCATGTTTCGTGAGATTTTGAGTGAAAACCTCTTGTCAGTGTTTGAAGTGGATGTGGTGTTGGAGTCAGGCGCAGGACACAGAAGCTTAGTCCAACAGACTTTACTAGTCAGAAATATGACAATACAAAAGAACGGGCCTCAAGCAACGGAGGCGAGCGATACGCAAACAGTGCGTAAAACACAAAATATAAGCGATGCGCAAACAGTGCGTCAATACACTTAAATACACCAGAGCAAAATCCAAAACCCCAACGGACAGGCGAACAACAACACACAACTACAAACAAAACCAAAGGAAACTTATAGGTGACATAATCAATAAGTGATAAGACACAGGTGCACCAAACAGACAAAACCAAACAAACATAGAGAACATCAAACAGTAGCAGCTAGTACTCCGGGGACGACGAACGCCGAAGCCTGCCTGAACAAGGAGGAGGAGCAGTCACGGCGGAATTCATGACAGTACCCCCCCCTTGACGCGCGGCCCCAGCCGTGCGCCGACTCCGGCCTCGGGGACGGCCCGGAGGACGTGGAGCAGGGCGCGTAGGATGACTACGATGGAACTCAGTCAGGAGGGATGGATCTAAAATGTCCCTCCGAGGCACCCAGCACCGTTCCTCCGGACCATACCCCTCCCACTCCACAAGATATTGTAGACCCCCCATCCGACGTCTCGAATCCACGATGGACCGGACTGAGTACGCCGGAGCCCCCTCGATGTCCAGTGGGGGCGGAGGGGTCTCCCTTATCTCACTCTCCTGGAGTGGACCAGCTACCACCGGCCTGAGGAGAGACACATGGAATGAGGGGTTAATGTGATAGTCATTGGGCAGTTGCAACCTGTAACACACCTCATTCAATCTCCTCAGGACTTTAAATGGCCCCACAAACCGCCGGCCAAGCTTCCGGCAGGGCAGGCGAAGGGGCAGGTTTCGAGTCGAGAGCCAGACTCGATCTCCAGGGGCGTAGACTGGACCCTCACTGCGGTGGAGGTCGGCGCTCGCCTTCTGCCTGCGGATGGCCCGCTGCAGATGGACGTGGGCAGCGTTCCACGTCTCCTCCGAGCGCCGAAACCACTCATCCACCGCAGGAGCCTCGATCTGGCTCTGATGCCATGGTGCCAGAACCGGCTGATAACCTAACACACACTGAAAAGGGGTCAGGTTAGTAGAGGAGTAGCGGAGAGAGTTCTGAGCCATCTCTGCCCAGGGGATATACCCGACCACTCCTCCGGCCGGCCCTGGCAATAAGATCTCAGAAACCTACCCACATCCTGGTTTACTCTCTCCACCTGCCCATTACTCTCCGGGTGGTAACCCGAGGTAAGGCTAACCGAGACCCCCAAGCGTTCCATGAACGCCCTCCAGACTCTAGAGGTGAACTGGGGACCCCGATCAGACACTATATCCTCGGGAACCCCGTAGTGCCGGAAGACGTGGGTGAACAAAGCCTCAGCGGTCTGTAGGGCAGTAGGGAGACCCGGCATAGGAATGAGACGACAGGCCTTAGAGAACCGATCCACAACGACCAGAATAGTGGTATTCCCCTGGGAGGGGGGAAGGTCCGTGACAAAGTCCACCGAGAGGTGAGACCACGGCCATTGTGGAACGGGCAGGGGATGTAACTTCCCCCTGGGCAGGTGTCTAGGCGCCTTACACTGAGCGCACACCGAGCAGGAGGAGACATAAACCCTCACGTCCTTAGCCAATGTTGGCCACCAGTATTTAACACTAAGGCAGTGCACTGTCCGGCCAATAACTGGATGTCCAGAGGAGGGTGACGTATGAGCCCAATAAATGAGCCGATCACGGAGCTCGAGCGGCACGTACATCCGACCCACTGGACACTCTGGGGGAGTAGGGTCGGTGCGTAACGCCCGCTCAATTTCCGCATCAACCTCCCACACCACCGGTGCCACCAGACAAGACTCCAGCAGTATGGGAGTGGGCTCAATGGACCTCTCCTCTGTGTAATACCGCCGGGACAGGGCGTCTGCCTTACCGTTCTGGGACCCTGGGATGTACGTGATCTTAAAAACGAACCGGGTCAGGAACATGTTCCACCTAGCCTGACAAGGGTTTAATCTCCTAGCTGCCCGGATGTACTCCAGGTTACGATGGTCGGTCAGAATGAAAAAAGGGTGTTGAGCCCCCTCAGGCCAATGCCTCCACACCTTTAGGGCTTGAACCATGGCTAACAGCTCCCTGTCCCCTACGTCATAATTACGCTCCGCCGGGCTGAGCTTCTTAGAATAAAAAGCGCAGGGACGGAGCTTAGGTGCCTGAGCGTTGCGACAGTACTGCCCCAATACCGGCCTCTGACGCGTCCACCTCCACCTGGAACGCTAAAGCGGGGCCCGGATGCGCCAGCACCGGAGCCGAGGTGAACAGGTCTTTCAGTTTACAAAACGCCCTGTCCGCCTCAGCTGACCACTGCAAACGCACCGGGCCCCCCTTCAGCAGGGAAGTAATGGGAGCTGCTACCTGTCCAAAACCCAGGATAAACCTCCGGTAGTAATTGGCATAACCCAAAAACTGCTGCACCTCTTTCACAGTGGTTGGGGTCTGCCAGTTACGCACGGCTGACACACGATCAATCTCCATCTTCACCCCTGACGCGGACAACCGATGACCCAAGAAGGAGATGGACTCCTGGAAAAACAGACATTTCTCTGCCTTGACATACAAGTCATGCTCCAACAGTCTACCCAACACTCGGCGTACCAGGGCTACATGCTCGG
The DNA here is from genome assembly GCF_964263955.1 of Coregonus lavaretus. Classification (NCBI taxonomy): domain Eukaryota; kingdom Metazoa; phylum Chordata; class Actinopteri; order Salmoniformes; family Salmonidae; genus Coregonus; species Coregonus lavaretus. Next base: position 134,213 of record NW_028166896.1, read on the forward strand.
CACGTGTAGCAGAGTACACTAAGATGTCGTCAATGTACACTACCACTCCCTGCCCATGCAGGTCCCGGAAGATCTCGTCCACAAATGATTGGAAGACTGAAGGAGCATTCATTAACCCGTATGGCATGACAAGATACTCATAATGACCTGAGGTGGTACTAAATGCTGTCTTCCATTCATCCCCCTCCCTAATGCGCACCAAGTTATAAGCGCTCCTGAGATCCAGTTTTGTGAAGAACCGCGCCCCGCGTAATGTTTCAGTCATACTCGCAATCAGAGGAAGAGGGTAACTGTATTTCATAGTGATCTGATTGAGACTACGATAATCAATACACGGGCGCAAACCTCCATCTTTCTTCTTCACAAAAAAGAAACTCGAGGACGCAGGGGAAGTGGAGGGCCGTATGTATCCCTGTTTCAGCGACTCAGCTATGTATGTCTCCATAGCCACCGTCTCCTCTTGAGACAGAGGATACACATGGCTCCGCGGAAGTGCCGCACCTGTCTGGAGGGTTATCGCACAATCTCCCTGCCTATGAGGTGGCAATCGTGTCGCCCTCGTCTTGCTGAACACGAGTGCCAAATCCTCATACTCAGGGGGAATGTGCATTGCGGGCACTTGGTTCGGACTCTCCACCGTGGTCGCCTCCACGGAAACACCTAGACATCGCCCAACACACTGGCCAGACCATTCCTTGAGAGCCCTCTGTTGCCACGAAATGGTGGGGTCATGGGTGACTAACCAAGGAAGCCTCAGCACCACGGGATACGCAGGAGAGTCAATTAGGTACAACTGAATAATCTCCTCATGATCCCCCTGCGTCTTCATCTTTAGTGGCGCTGTGACTTCCCTAATCAACCCAGACCCCAACGGGCGGCTATCTAGGGCATGGACAGGAAAGGGTGCATCAACGGGCAGGAGGGGAATCCCTAACCTAGAACAAAATTTCCGATCAATAAAATTCCCAGCTGCGCCTGAATCGACTAGCGCCTTATGCTGGGAATGAGATGCAACCTGAGGAAATACTACAGGTATACAAAAGTGAACAACAGAGAGCTCTGGGTGAGTGGGGCGCCTACTCACCTGAAATGACTCTCCAGTGCGCGACCTGTTGTCCCGATTCCCTGGAGACCCTCCCCAGCACCTAGCCGCAGTGTGTCCTCCACGGCCACAGCTGGTGCAGGGGACGACCCCCCTCGGATTCTCTCTCCTTCTCCCTCTAGCGCCAGCACCCCCGAGCTCCATTGGGCTCGGCTCGGAGGTGCTGGGGAATGGAATGGACGGCCCCATCTCGGGACGTCCGCGGGTGGCCAGCAGGGTATCCAGACGGATGGACATGTCCACTAGCTGGTCAAAGGACAGATTGGTGTCCCTGCAGGCCAGCTCTCGACGAACGTCCTCTCGCAGGCTACACCTATAGTGGTCGATGAGGGCCCGCTAGAGTCCGGAAATCCAGGGCGAAATCCTGTGCGCTCCTCTTCCCATGTCGGAGGTGGAGCAGACGCTCCCCCGCCGCTTTACCCTCAGGAGGGTGATCGAAAACAGCCCTGAAGTGGCGGGAGAACTCCGCGTAGCTGATGGTGGCGGCGTCTATTCCCCTCCATTCGGCGTTGGCCCACTCCAACGCCTTGCCGGAGAGACAGGAGATGAGGGCGGACACGCTCTCGTATCCCGAGGGCGCCGGGTGTATGGTGGCCAGGTAGAGTTCCACCTGAAGGAGGAAGAGCGAGAGCCGAATCCCACTGGATTCCGGAACCGGTCTGGTGGGACTGGCCGATGGTGGTGGTAATGTAGGAAGAGGTGTGGGCACGCCTCCCCTTTCCCATCGGCGCAGGGTGTTCATGACCTCCTGCATGGCGGAGCCGAGTTGCTGGATCCTGGCGTCCTGGCAGCTGACCCGATCCTCCAGCGACTCGGTCGCCGCCGCTGCTCCTGCTGACTCCATTGATGGTGTGTTGTTCTGTCAGTGTTTGAAGTGGATGTGGTGTTGGAGTCAGGCGCAGGACATAGAAGCTTAGTCCAACAGACTTTACTAGTCAGAAATATGACAATACAAAAGAACGGGCCTCAAGCAACGGAGGCGAGCGATACGCAAACAGTGCGTAAAACACAAAATATAAGCGATGCGCAAACAGTGCGTCAATACACTTAAATACACCAGAGCAAAATCCAAAACCCCAACGGACAGGCGGACAACAACACACAACTACAAACAAAACCAAAGGAAACTTATAGGTGACATAATCAATAAGTGATAAGACACAGGTGCACCAAACATACAAAACCAAACAAACATAGAGAACATCAAACGGTAGCAGCTAGTACTCTGGGGACGACGAACGCCGAAGCCTGCCCGAACAAGGAGGAGGAGCAGTCTCGGCAGAATTCGTGAAACCTCTTCCATCAGCAAGGGCATTGAAGATGAAACGTGGCTGGGTCTTTCAGCATTACAATGATCCCAAACACACCGCCTGGGCAACGAAGGAGTGGCTTCGTAAGAAGCATTTCAAGGTCCTGGAGTGGCCTAGCCAGTCTCCAGATCTCAACCCCATAGAAAATCTTTGGAGGGAGTTGAAAGTCCGTGTTGCCCAGCGACAGCCCCAAAACATCACTGCTCTAGAAGAGATCTGCATGGAGGAATGGGCCAAAATACCAGCAACAGTGTGTGAAAAACTTGTGAAGACTTACAGAAAACGTTTGACCTGTGTCATTGCCAACAAAGGGTATATAACAAAGTATTGAGAAACTTTTGTTATTGACCAAATACTTATTTTCCACCATAATTTGCAAATAAATTAATAAAAAATCCTACAATGTGATTTTCTGGATTTTTTTCTTCTCATTTTGTCTGTCATAGTTGACGTGTACCTATGATGAAAATTACAGGCCTCTCTCATCTTTTTAAGTGGGAGAACTTGCACAATTGGTGGCTGACTAAATACATTTTTCCCCCACTATATATACAGGGGGGTACCGGTGCAGAGTCAATGTGCGGGGGCACCGGCTAGTTGAGGTAGTTGAAGTAATATGTACATGTGGGTAGAGTTAAAGTGACTACGCATAAATAATTAACAGAGTAGCAGCAGCGTAAAAAGATGGGGTGAGGGGCAGTGTAAATATGATATGTGATTAGCTGTTCAGGAGTCTTATGGCTTGGGGGTAGAAGCTGTTGAGAAGTCTTTTGGACCTAGACTTGGCACTCCGGTACCGCTTGCCGTGCGGTAGCAGAGAGAACAGTCTATGACTAGGGTGGTGGAGTCTTTTGACAATTTTGAGGGCCTTCCTCTGACACCGCCTGGTATAGAGGTCCTGGATGGCAGGAAGCTTGGCCCCAGTGATGTACTGGGCCGTACGCACTACCCTCTGTAGTGCCTTGCGGTCGGAGGCCAAGCAGTTGCCATACCAGGCGGTGATGCAACCAGTCAGGATGCTCTCGATGGTGCAGCTGTGGAATCTTTTGAGGATCTGAGGACCCATGCCAAATCTTTTCAGTCTCCTGAGGGGGAATAGGCTTTGTCGTGCCCTCTTCACGACTGTCTTGGTGTGTTTGGACCATGATAGTTCGTTGGTGATGTGGACACCAAGGAACTTGAAGCTCTCAAACTGTTCCAATACAGCCCCGTTGATGAGAATGGGGGAGAGCTCAGTCCTCTTTTTTTCCTGTAGTCCACAATCATCTCCTTTGTCTTGGTCACGTTGAGGGAGAGGTTGTTATCCTGGCACCACACGGCCAGGTCTCTGACCTCCTCCCTATAGGCTGTCTCATCGTTGTCGGTGATCAGGCCTACCACTGTTGTGTCGTCGACAAACTTAATGATGGTGTTGGAGTCGTGCCTGGCCATGCAGTCATGGGTGAACAGGGAGTACAGGAGGGGACTGAGCACGCACCCCTTGAGGGGCCCCTGTGTTGAGGATCAGTGTGGCAGATGTGTTGTTACCTACCCTTACCACCTGGGGGCGGCCCATCAGGAAGTCCAGGATCCAGTTGCAGAGGGAGGTGTTTAGTCTACAAGACTACAATATCTCCAATGATGACGTCATTGTCTTTGACACAGACAATGCTGCGTTCATGAAGAAAGCCTACAAAGCTGCACTTCAGTCATTGTTCCCCAACTCCCTGCACATAACATGCATGGCTCATTGGGAGTGCTTTCCGCAAACCTTTTGATCAGCTGAACGCAATCATGCTAAGTTTTTCTGCAGATGTTTTACCAGGCAAGGGCACGCAAAAGAAGATACCTTACCTTCCTCACCACCAAACTGACAGGACAGAAGAGAGCAACTATGGCTTCCAATCCATGTGCAACATGCTGGAACTCACTTGCAGTACCACTCAGAGCAGTTTGGCCTCTACAAGGGGTTCATAGAGATGGAAATACAGGTATGATTTAAATGTACATGCATTCTACAATTGCTTAAGTTATTGCTTATTTATATCATTGAATTAATGGCCTACATTTTTTGTAAGCTGTGATGGCATTTCACAGTGAGTATAAGTAATAGTAATAGTAATAGTAATAGTAAGTAATGTTCCTCTTTTTTATTCCTTATCATTCACAGGTGTTTGGCCGAAGTGCACCATGACATGCTACAAGACCAAGAGCTGGTTCAGTCGCTGCAGATTTAGCTGAACATCATGGCAGACAAGTGCAAAGTCATCCTGCAGCTTCTCAACATCTTCCAGAGCAGACGTCCCGTAACAAAGATCTTTCACTATTTAGACGACTTGCAGATGAACATTGCAGCCAACAAAGAACTACAGTATGAGGCTTGTTCACACTATTTTGACGTAGTTGACGACATGCCCTTTGCTGTGAAAACAAAAATGTTGAGCACTGTTGAAGAGGCATACAGCAATGCAGAGGAAGAACTTACAAAGTACATGTCAGATGGACAGCCTGCCATTGTCACGCTCGTTTACGGACGAGAAGGACCAAGGCGCAGCGTGATATGCATTCATGTTTATTAACGACTAAACACACGACAAAACAACAAGTCCAAGGTAGCATACCAACAACATACCTTACACGGAACAAGATCCCACAACTAACAGGTGCCAAAAGGCTGCCTAAGTATGGTCCCCAATCAGAGACAACGAGCAACAGCTGCCTCTGATTGGGAACCACTCAGGCCAACATAGATCTATACATACTAGATCTAACCATAGACAATAAACATAGCACAACACGACACAGAAAATACACACCCTGACTCAACAAATACGAGTCCTAGAGTCAGGGCGTGACACAGTACCCCCCCCCCCCCCAAAGGTGCGGACTCCGACCGCGCCACATAAACATAACAGGGTAGGGGCCGGGTGGGCATTCCGCCTTGGAGGCGGATCCGGCTCCGGGCGTGACCACCACTTACTCTCCACCTCCCTTTTGCGCCCCTGGTCTGGTCTGGACCTCGGCGCGCTGCTTCCCCTCTCCTTCCTCCCACGACGTACCAAGCCCTGTCTGGACCATGGTGTGGGAGACCCCGAACCTGGAGAGGGGCTGACGTCTGGGTCTGGACTGGAACCGCTGACTGGAGCTGGACCCGACGACGGTGGATCGAACTGCTCTGGCTCCGGAGTGGAGCCACTGACCGGAGCTGGATCAGGCACCGGTGGAGCGGATTGCTCTGGCTCCGGAGTGGAGCAGCTGACCGGAGCTGGACCGGACCCCGGTGGAGCGGATTGCTCTGGCTCCGGAGTGGAGCCGCTAACCGGAGCTGGACTGGACCCCGGTGGAGCGGATTGCTCTGGCTCCGGAGTGGAACAGACACACGCACCACTGGCTTGGTGCGGGGAGCAGGAATGGGCCGGACCGGGCTGACGACGTGCACCACTGGCTTGGTGCGGGGAGCAGGAACAGGCCGGGCCGGGCTGGTGACGCGCACCACTGGCTTGGTGCGAGGGACAGGAACAGGCCGGACCGGGCTGGCGACGCACACCACTGGCTTGGTGCGAGGGACAGGAACAGGCCGGGCCGGGCTGGCGACGCGCACCACTGGTTTGGTGCGAGGGGCAGGAACAGGCCGGGCCGGGCTGGCGACGCGCACCACTGGCTTGGTGTGAGGGACAGGAACAGGCCGGGCCGGGCCGGGCTGGCGACGCGCACCACTGGCTTGGTGCGAGGGACAGGAACAGGCCGGGCCGGGCTGGCGACGTGCACCACTGGTTTGGTGCGAGGGTCAGGAACAGGCCGGGCCGGGCTGGCGACGCGCACCACTGGTTTGGTGCGAGGGGCAGGAACAGGCCGGGCCGGGGACGCGCACCACCGGTTTGGTGCGAGGAGCAGGAACAGGCCGGGCCGGGCTGGCGACGCGCACCACAGTTTTGGTGCGAGGAGCAGGAACAGGCCGGGCCGGGCTGTCGACGCACACCACTGGCTTAGTGCGGGGAGCAGGAACAGGCCGGACCGGGCTGGCGACGCGCACCACTGGCTTAGTGTGGGGAGCAGGAACGGGTTGGGCCGTACTGGGAACACGCACCACTGGCTAGGTGCGGGGAGCAGGAACGGGCCGGACCGTACTGGGAACACACACCACTGGCTTAGTGCGGGGAGCAGGAACGGGTCGGGCCATACTGGGAACACGCACCACTGTCTTAGTGCGGGGAGCAGGAACGGGCCGGACCGTACTGGGAACAAACACCACTGGCCTTGTGCGGGAAGCAGGAATGGGTCGGGCCGTACTGGGAACATTCACCACTGGCTTAGTGCGGGGATCAGGAACGGGCCGGACCGGACTGGCGACACGCACCACTTGCTTGGTGCGAGGAGCGGGACTGGGTTCCCTTATAAACCCCCGCTCCTTCTGCTGCCTAACCAGCTCCTCTCGCCGTGCCTCTACACTCTCCTTCTCCCTTATAGCCTCCTGTAGCTCCTCCCTCTGACCAAATAAGTCCTGCTCCCTCTGAACCAATAGCCCCCGTAACCTGGTGGCCTCCTAACCTGCAGAATCGCCCTGTCGCTGCCTCCTGCTGCCTCGTCGTCCACACCGTGTGCCCCCAAAAATTTTTTATTGGGGTTGCCTCTCGGGTCTCCGTCGTCGGCACTGTTGGCGCCGTTTCTCCTCTCCTACCTGGGCATCCTCATTCATCGCCCTCCGGTAACGGACGGCCTCTTCCTCCGTGATTCTCCCCCAACCGAGGAGGACATCTACTAAAATAACCTCCTGTTTAATTCCCGGAGTTTGCTCCTGAACACGCTGCTTGGTCCTATTTTGGTGGTATCTTCTGTCACGATCGTTTACGAACGAGAAGGACCAAGGTGCAGCGTGATAAGCATACATGTTTATTAAGCGAATAAACACACGACAAAAACAACAAACGAAACGTGAAGTCCAAGGTAGCATACCAACAACATACCTTCCACGGAACAAGATCCCACAACTAACAGGTGCCAAAAGGCTGCCTAAGTATGGTCCCCAATCAGAGACAACGAGCAACAGCTGCCTCTGATTGGGAACCACTCAGGCCAACATAGATCTATGCATACTAGATCTAACCATAGACAATAAACATAGCACAACACGACACAGAAAATACACACCCTGACTCAACAAATACGAGTCCTAGAGTCAGGGCGTGACAGCCATTGAGTTCCTCCAAGAAGTTAAGGTGTTTGATTCATGTCACATTGCGTTTATGGTTGACAGAGTCTCCAGCTACAAGGCTATTCCAGGCTTCAGTAAGGTACCGAGAGATTAACTGGATGCCTACTTGACCAATGTAGGACCAGCAGCACTGAGAGCCACAGTGAGTGGGGTGGAGGATTTTGGATATCTTCTGGGATGGACTTCAAGAGAGACTTCCTGTGCTGAGCACCCTGGCCAAACGCTACAAAGATGCAGTCTCAAACTCAGCTGATGCTGAGCGAAGCAACAGTATCTACAAGCTTGTGTTGTCCAGCCGTAGGCGATAAACCTCTAACAACAACCTACGAGCCTTGGTATTAGTACCACAACCAACGACTCCGCAGTGGAGCAATTGATATGGAGGAGGATAGGGAGGATGAAATGGATGATTACATTGAGATATAGACCTAGATGTGCTAGGCCCTTGGTCACAAAATAAACACAATTGAGCACTTTAAATGTTTGTAATTGTTTTTGAATTATGTATTCTGCTTAAAATCATCCGAAAACTGAGCACATTACTTTTGATTGCTTTGTATGAAATTAACGTGAAAAAAAACAAGCATTTTTGGCCGCAGAAATCACTTTATTTTCGTGAAATCCTGGAGGGACTGTCTTATACATGCAATAGCACAGTGATCACTGAGATCATTAGCAAAGACACCACTCAACAAGTAATTGTGGTGGCTATTTGTCAGAATGAGGTCAATCAGTGAGGAGATTTGCAATCTCGCACTTGACTCTTTTCCCCCTTACTAGCTCTGACTTTGCTGATAGCTATTTTATTGAGGAAAAATTTACTTACTATGACTGTGATATGTGGTTGTCCCACCTAGCTATCTTAAGATGAATGCACTAACTGTAATTCGTTCTAGGTAAGAGAATCTTCTAAATGACAACAAACAAAATAATCTCCTAAAAATACTAATTCAGATGACAGAACTAAGCACTAAAACCGCACTCAACAAGCTGTATAAAGCAAACAAGAAAATGCTCATCCAAAAGTGGGGCTCCTAGTGGAGGAAAAAAAACTCTAGGCCACCTTTACTCCACACACAGAGACGCGTACAAAGCTCTCCCTCGCCGTCTATTTGGCAAATCTGACCATAATTCCATCCTCCTGATTCCTGCTTACAAGCAAAAACTAAAGCAGGAAGTACCAGTGACTCCTCTCAATATGGAAGTGGTCAGATGATGCAGATGCTATGCTACGGGACTTGCTAGCACAGACTGGAATATGTTCCGGGATTCAGCCAATGGCATTGAGGAGTATACCACCTCAATCACCGGCTTCATCAATAAGTGCATCGACGACATCGTCCCCACAGTGACCATATGTACATATCTCAACCAGAAGCCATGGATTACAGGCAACATCTGCACCGAGCTAAAGGCTAGAGCTGCCGCTTTCAAGGAGCGGGACACTAATCCGGACACTTATGTCGTGACGTGACTTACTTTAATGTATGACTGTTATTTATCGAATCATCTAACTATGTTTAATTGTCACTCGATTAAATTAATCATGTAACCATTAACTCATTAGAATTTTGGAAGAAGTTGTTTAACAAGTTACCATCTCCCGAATTAAACTCTTAGAAGATATATTTTATATACCGATAACAGTCACTTATTAAATAATTACCTCTTATCAGTCTCATTCTGAACGTCACATAATCCTTGAACCTGCAAGAACCCTAACCTTATTGATGAAACAGTAATACACAAATTGACTTAATTATTTATTTACTAACTAACTAAATAATAACACAGAATACAAACACACACACACACATAGGTTATTGATTACTAACGTAATACAATGAAAACAGATCCCTGGGTAGGAGGAGGGTTAGAGTGGAAGGGAGAGACAGAGATTCAAACTATTGTGGTTACTTTGGAAACTACACTCACGGAAAAACAAATGCTTACATGTATTTACGTATAGCTGTCCTCGATAGTTGAGTTGATGATGTAGGACTCTAGTTTGCCCACCAGAGATCCCAATGTCCTTGGTAGAGTTTCTGGTCGTAGTGGTGGTTAAAATGTATACTTCAGCGTACCCTGTAGTTTGTAGAGTTGATCTGTTAGAATAGATACTTCAGATGTACCAGCGGTTGTCTGAGAGGGATTGTCCTTCCCAACTTGTGTCTTTAGTGAAAGTTCTCTAGACGACTACAGCTGCAGACTGAGATGATAAGGTCTAGTGCATTGTCTTCTTCTTCACCTCAGGCTGTAGTGGAGCGGGTCGACAGTTTCAAGTTCCTCACCAACAAACTAACCAACAAACTATCATGGTCCAAACACAACAAGACAGTTGTGAAGAGGACACGACAACACATTTTCCCCCTCAGGAGACTGAAAAGATTTGGCATGGGTCCCCAGATCCTCAAAAAGTTATACAGCTGCACCATCGAGAGCATCCTGACCGGTTGCATCACCGCCTGGTATGGCAACAGCTACTCACTGTTTATTATCTATGCATAGTCACTTTACCCCTACCTACATGTACAAATTACCTCGACTAACCTGTACCCCAGCAAATTCACTCTGTACCGGTACCCCCTCTTTATTGTTATTTCATTGTGTTACTTTTTATTTTATTTTTTACTTTAGTTTATTTAGTAAATATTTTCTTAACTCTATTTCTTGAACTGCGTTGTTGGTTAAGGGCTTGTAAGTAAGCATTTCATGGTAAGGTCTACATCTGTTATTTTTGGCGCATGAGACAAATACAATTTGATTTGATTTGAAAAGGTTTAAAATACTCAGAAATAGTACCAACGGTGTCCGCCAATGCAGAGAGGGGTTGGTAAATCCCTGCAACAGATAAATGTGTATTTTGGTTTATGGCCACATCTCTAACCAAAAGCTTACATTTTTGGGGGATAGTGATATTTTGAGAACATGATGTCACGAGTTGATTTCACATACTGCAAATAACCCTTTTTTCAATCTGTCACACCTGAAGATGTAGTAATCAGCTACATTCTACAGGAGAATGTCAGGTCATCCATCTGTGAGCTTGAGCTGAAGCGCAGCTGGGTCATGCAGCAAAATTCATCCACAGCAATGTGAGAGACTGATCAACAGCTACAGGAAGCATTTGGTTGCAGTCATTGCAACTAAAGGTGGCACAACAAGTTATTGAGTGTAAGGGGGCAATCACTTTTTCACACAGGGGAATTGATAAATAAAAAAGCTATCACTTTTTTTTGTTATTTGTAAAGTCAGGTTCCCTTTATCTAATATTAGGTTTTAGTTGAAGATCTGATAACATTCAGTATAAAAAAATATGCAAAAATAAAGAAAATCAGAAAGGGGGCAAATACTTTTTCACCGCACTGTAGCATCAGGAGACTGTAAACTCCAGCCAACACGGTGTGTTAAGAACAGCACTAACACAATTGTCCCAAACTAAAACACTTAAAACATTTTTTAAAGGTATAAAACGTATGTGTCTTAAAAATATACAACGCATAAGTGTTTTAAAAAGTATAAAACGCTGTATCACCACTCAAAGCTTCTACTTCCTACTTCACTATAAAGAGTACTTATACATAATACTTACTACTTACTTGTGTAACAAATAAACACAATAAATGCACAGTGACTAAATTGCATGACTAAAGTAGTAAGCTGATTCTGTTTAGTTCAGGATCGTATTCATTTGGCACAAACCAGAAGAAAACATATTGAAACAGAGGGACGACCTGAACTTGTCCAATACGGAATGCTTGTTTGCATTTTCCGTTGGAAAACGATTTGCAACAGTGTGCCCTAATTAATACAACCCAGTTGTTGGCATTGATATCTCTCACTAAAAAGAGTCAGAGCGTTAGCTATTCTCAAGGGTATACCATTAGAGTCATTACTGGGACCCACCAATCCCTTACCAGTTAGTCCAGTTACCCTAACTACTTCCCAACACCACCTCCTATTACCACTTACACCCCTAATAGTGCAATTACCCTTCATCATCACCACTAATAGTGGTCTAAGAGAATCGGGTGAGTGGGGTAGTCATCTCCATGACCCATGCACAACCCTCAACCCCCACCCTAGTGTCTGCACTCCCACCCCCACCTCCTCAAAGCCCAAGCTCCCTTTGTATCGATTAGGGTGACCCCAACCACCCCACCCCCTCCAGTCCCCTACCCAACCAAACCATCCCTGCCCCTCTCCCCTTATCCTCCCTCCTCCTCACCCTCCTCCTAGATGATCAAATAGGCTGGGGCCTCGATGAAGAGACGTGGTGACACCAATTACCAACCACCACTGGGCCGGATATAGGCTACCAAAGACGGCTACGGCGGTAGCGGTAGTGGTGGAGGTGGTGGTGGCTTGTGTGTAACGGTATCGGGGGAGGTGGTAAGCATCCATTAGTGGTTATATGGGCCACACAAACACACACACACACACACACATACAGGCCTACACATACATATACACACAATACACACCAACATGATACACACACCCACACACCAGGGCAAATCAGTGGGCTTGTTTTTCCTCCTCGTCCCAAAGCTCTCTCATTAGCCGTCCAGGCCCTGACAGGTAAACATTCACTAATGGGAATGGCCTATCAATAAACGCCTGCATGGTGTTGTTAACAGGAAGTGGATAGCACGGGGGACAGAAAAGGGGCACAGACAGGGAGGCGGGGATTGGTCTCTCAGATGTAAATAGGGCTAAACAGGGAGGTCCGTCACATTAGTGTGGATTGTTGTACAGGTTAACAGGAAGCTAGCACAAAGGACAAGAGAGGGGGACGGACGATGAGGAGGGGAGAGGAGGAAGGGACAGAGGAGGTGGTCTCTGAGATATATTGTAAATAGGCCTAAACAGGGAGTTGTGTCATTAGTGTAGCTTGTTGTGCAGGTGGTAGAGCTGGTTGGTGGTTGTGATGCTGCTGCCTTAATAGCAGGTGGTAGAATAGTTGTAATGTAGTTTACAAAAAAAGTTCAATCTGGAAGGCTGGTCTGAATGCTCGTTTAACTTCATCCAGTAAGCAGAACATGATTCACTTTGTTTCCTATTCTAGAGGCATAGTGGGAATGAACACAAACGTATCATCATCAGCATAGCGTCTTGTTTCTTCTCTTTCCGATAACCATGTGTGGAAAGTCATTCACCTATATAATGCACATTCCTCACACTTGCTGTTTAACCTATGGGCTCACTCTTGCAATTATCACCTTCCTCGATGCCAGCAGCCCCGCATAGGGCTCCCTGCCATCACATCATCTGGCTCCAAGGATCTTCCCTCAGAGACGAGGCCATTCCCCAAACTGTTTTAAAAAAATGTAATATTGCAAGTCTGTACTCGATTGAACTGTAGTCGTCAAGGGGAAAGAGTGTACATTACAAGGGGGAGTGGTTTTCATATTTTATCGATGATGGATTCTAAAGGAATATCTATATGTATATGCAGTAGGCTACAACCTGAAGTATACTTCTAAAAGTCAACTTTCAAATGACTTGGGGAATATAGGGATTAGTTGCTGTATGGTTGTGAGGGTGCTCCAGGGCTTGACCTGAGGCAAATTTGCACCAGTCTTTTCATATGTGAGTGTCTGTAATATGTGTGTGTGTGCGTATGCATGTGTCTGTGACTATGTGTGTATTTGTAACTGTACTTTCCTATCAAAGTATGGGTGAGGGAGGAGCGGAGTGTGACTATAGAGGGAGAAGAGAGAGAAGGGAGTGGAGGCTGAGTGGGCTTTGGAGAGATGAGAGATGTTATTTATGTGGTGAGCAGGTTCAGTCTGAGTTCACCTTACCATGAGACGTCCCCGGGCGGTGACAACCATACTGCCGCTGCCACCGTGTGTGTGCTATGTGTGTGCCTGTTTGTGTGTGTGAACTAAGGGCCATCCCGTAAGTAGTAATGTCTAGGCAAGGAGCGGGCATGTGGGATGTATGGTGTGTGTGGGGTACTATGCCGTGGTGGAGGGGACGTGGGGGGCCTGTCAGGGGCCCATTACTTGGGCCGCCAAGCACTAAATCAGTAGTGCTACTGCTGCGGATAAAGCCACTGATACAGGGATTACAGCCACATTAACTCTTTGCCTGCAGTTATCCACAGCTAGAAAGATAAAGAGAGAGAGTGTGTGTGGGGGGAGGGGGGTGGCTGTGTGTGTGTGCGTGTGGGTGTGCGTGTGTGTGTGTGTGCGTGTGCGCCTGCTTACCTGTGTTTTTATGTATGTAGCTGTGCTTGTTGCTGTATGTTTATTTTTGAATTTGTGTGTATATGTGTGTTTACACCATAAGAAGAGAGATCGAGAGAAAGAGGGAGAAAGATAGGAGAGAGAGAGAGAAAGATAGAGAGAGGAGAGAGAAAGAGAGAGTGATAGAGAGGAGAGAGAGAGAGAGAGAGGAGCAAGAGAGAGAGAGAGAGAGAGAGAGAGAGAGAGAGAGAGAGAGAAAGAGATATCTATAAACTGCCATCATCAAATGTGTCCCTTCCCTGTTCAGCGTGTGTTTGTGTGTGTGTCGCCTGAGGGATGTGTGGTTTTAATCCCTGTGCCCCGCTCCAATAAACACCCTCACCTTACCATGTCTTATTGAGCTCACATGTACCACTTCAACTCACTCCACACAGACCCACTGGCCTGACATGAAGTGTTTTATGAAGCAAATATGTTCAGCATCTCTTGTAGGTAAATGGGAATCACAGCAAGTATTCCTGAAAAAGCAAATCATATTTCAATATGTGTGTATAGGTAAGGAAAACACTGATCCAGAGTACGGATATTCTTACTCAGACAAGATAATCCAAATGGAAACACAAGATTTGCTGTAAAGAATGCACATATAGATACACATATATTCACACATCATCAAAATGAAAAGACAAAATGACACAGACCCATTCACACATTGTCACAGTCAGACCCAGACACAGCTCTCTCCGTAGTTGTCTGTCCGGAGTCCGGACTGGAGGACATAGAGGGTATGTAAAAGGAGCATTGGTTCCTAGGGTCGGGGTTGCATGGGGTAGGCTTTTAGGGAGCGCTCCGGCGCTCCTCCACATCTCTAATTACACAGGCTGACCTCCCCCAGGTCGCCGGAGTAAAGGCCCCAACAAAGATCAATATTCATTCTTTTAGATCTGTCATCTGCTTTTGACACTATCGACCACGCTCTGTCTCTGCTCTCCCCCTCTCTTTCTGATTTATTCATTTATTTACCCCCACCACTCCTCCCCAACCCAATCACACACACACACATATGTGCACGTGCATGCAAACACACAGAGGGACACATACATACTTGCATGCAAGCATACCCATACACACACACACAAAACCCCACTCAAGTTCGTCTTTACATGAGATGGTTAACCTGGCATTATCCATCAGGGGGTGGGTTGAGAGCAGCCCCCCTAAGAGCCCAAACGCCCTTAACTAAATGCTAATGACGAACTCTCCTCTCCAGCGGTGCAGCATTGACTTTGGGCCTGGGCCCGTGTATCCTCTTTGGCAGCGTTATTGCAGATAAGTACCACGTCGCTAATGAACACAGAGAGGGCTTGTTCAAGGTCAACTCCTTCATTTAGGGGCCTCCATCGGGACCAAGCCACTCTGCATGGATAAACGCATCATAATAATAATGCCCAGCCATTCAAGGCCCGCTGTTATGCTAGCTAGCTACAACTCCTGTGGTTTTGCTAGAATTGCTTGATAGCCTGATCTACTTTACTTCAGACCGCCCTCATATTGCCATTTTCTCCTTCACCTGAATTATGTTGATTTTATTTTCAAAAGCCAAAAGGCTTTTAAAGGTCTCAGCGATTCTCCATTTTGTCCTGCTCAGTGCATGGGGCTGTTGATCCTATGTATGCTGATGATACCAAAACATGGTTTAATGCAATCAGAGATGCAAAGCATTCTGGATGGGATGGGGCGGCATGTCGCAGAGTGCCAAGGCCTTGCCAAGGTCACGTTCATATGCATGATTAAGGAAGATGAATACCGGGATGACCTCTAAATTATTTCAAGGGAGGAAGTAAGTAAGGTGTGCATGTGTGTGTGTGTGGTGGGGTAAGTTGACTGAGAACACATTCTCATTTACAGCAACAACCTGGGGAATAGTTACAGGGGAGAGGAGGGGGGATGAATGAGCCAATTGGAAACTGGGGATGATTAGGTGGCCATGACACCCCTACTCTTACGATAAGTGCCATGGGATCTTTAGTGACCACAGAGAGTCAGGACACCCGTTTAACGTCCCATCCGAAAGACGGCACCCTACACAGGGCAATGTCCCCAATCACTGCCCTGGGGCATTGGGATATTTCTTTTTGACCAGAGGAAAGATGACCAACCATGCTTAGCTTCAGAGGCAAGCCAGCAGCATAGTGGGTGTGGATTTAGCCATCATACACTATCTTTAGGCTATATCTATACAAAAATGTTCTCAACATTAACAGGACCTGTATCCACTGTTGTTTAGAATCCTGTATGTCCAGCCCAGTCCACCCCAGTCCAGTCTGATAAACATCTTTCCACTCCCTCCATTCTCTCTCCCATCTGCCTTACACCTGTCTCCCTGTCTATCAGGGAGAAGAGAAGGGGAGTGGGTGAGGTCTCCAGGTGGAGGGAGATGTGGTTGGGAGAGAGACCCCCTCGAGACATCCCAATCCCCATCGTTGCCCCCTCGCCCCTTCCTTCCCCTACATTTCCAGCTAACGAGGCACAGGGAACATTTTGTGCAAGAAAAGGCCTCCCTCTCTCCTTCTCCGTACCTCCTGAATCAGGAATGCTCATTTTGACTGGATCTTAAGGAGAAGGGAGACCGAAAAATATAAAAAAGATATATATTTAAAAAAATACAATATTTTTCAAGCAAAACAACAGCCACTCGGCCCGCACTTCCCAGCTTTCCCCATGCCCCCTGTTCCCCTACCAGAGGGAGGGAGGGAAGGAGGGAGGAGGGAGGAAAAGTCCACCGTGGAGAGCCAGGTGTCAATCACCTTCTCAGGCGGGCTACAGAGACCTTCTGCCAGTCCTGCTTCCCCCCTCCTCACTCCCCTTCCCCACCTTCACCCCCTCACCTCCCACCACCGCTGATATCTAGGAGAAATTTAAATACACGGAGGAGAGAGAAAGAGCAAGAAAGGGAGAAAGAAATAAAGAAAGAGAAGAAGGATGGATAGAAAGTGTGTTAAAGAGAGCCGGAGAGGAGAGAAAGAGAGAGAGAACGTAGAGAGAAAGATGGAGGAGGCGAAGAGAGAGAGAGAGAGAGAGAGAGAGAGAGAGAGAAAGAGAGAGAGAGAGAGAGAGAGAGAGAGAGAGAGAGAGAGAGAGAGAGAGAGAGAGAGAGAGAGAGAGAGAGAGAGAGAGAGAGAGAGAGAGCAGAAAGTGAGAAGGAGGCAGAAAGGAGCAAAGGTCTGAAAAAAAAGAGTTCAAAGTAGATTCATAGAAAGTCATTACCCCGCCCAAATTACCTGAGCAACGAAATTAAAATAAATAAATAACTCAGTTTGGATCAACAACAGAGGGGAGAGGGGGAGATTGGGAGATGCAGAGGGGTGGAAGGAGGGAGGAGGGAGGAGGGGAGGAGGGGGGCAGTGGCCTGAGAGAGGGATAAAAATCAATGGACAAACAAGCCATAGAGGCAATAGAAGCGATAGAAAAGGATGCAGAAAAGAAAAAACAAGCATTTAAAGAAATTCTGTTTTAGGGGGAGGAGGTGTGAAGGGGGTCGCTGGGGATCACAAAAGTGCCCAGGGGAGCTCGCATGAGGCAGACGGACCACAATGCCCTGCAGCTCGACGTAAGGCTTGAGTGACCACATCAGGTCCGGAGGCTAGCGCTGGTAAAAACCTGGCGGGTTTAAGCCTGAGGATTACGTCCAGCATTGCTCTCTCTCTCTCCCTCTCTCTATACCCCTCTCCTCCCTCTCACCCCTTATTTTTCCTCATGTCCGTTATACCATACTACCGTGCTGTGTGGTCAATCTCTAAAGAGCTAGACCAAGGTATTACTAATAGTCTGGTTTAAAGTGGTAAACCAGAGCACTGGCTCGTGTTCTCCGCACTAAGGTAAACAGGTCAATACTATTGATCCCTCTCTCCCTCTCCTCCCACTCTCCCTTCTGCCCGGGCCAGGAACATGTAATGCATTAAAAGCTCCTGTTCTGCATTGCACCGAAATAAGAGGGGAGGGAGGCACTAGGACACACCCACACAAGCACACATACACACACACGGGCTTGTGTTCATACAGCATTCGGTATTCACACATGTAAAACACAAGCCATATAAGCCACACTCTCTCGTTTTGAAAATAGTGTGTCCAGTACACTGAGGCAAACAAATACAGCAACACCACAACATTCTACACACTGTCTTTTGTAGATTATGTTTTGTAAAAATGTGTCTCTAGCTCAGTGAACGCCTATGGGCAGGAGCACACAAACAGAAAGGGAATAAATCCCTTGAACCCAGATCTCATTGTCCTTCTAATGTCAATAAAACTCAGCACTGCTGTGGAACTAGCACGGTCAGCAACATTATAGGCCTAATTAGCTATTCTTTTTTCTTCTCCTATTTGGTCTATTTCAACAAGCCTGCGGGGTCTCCTGTACTCACAGTAATTAAAGCATTTGAGGGACTCCCTCCCAGTTAAAAAACCCTCTGTTCAGGATTCCTCACTATGGGGACCTTGAAACTGCACTTTTCCAGCTTCTACTCAGTTCCCTCAAAGCATTTTGGGACAGAAGAGAGAAGAGATGAGTGTATAGGGATAGAGAAAGGAAAGCAAGTCAAATGGACACATTAAATAATAAAGGGTAGATGTAGAAAAGATAAAGAGAAGAGGAGTGAGAGGACAACCTTGCATGTAACCTGGGTCATATTGTACAATACCACTCCCTCCTCTCTGGTAGTCACTGCAAGTGTCCATTTCATGTGTGATGCAGAATCTCTGAATGGGACTTCCTTGTTTACAGCAGTATCTGGCAGCATTTGCTACTGTGCTCACTGAAGCGTATACAATAGGCACCAATGTAACACAGCCACTCTACAGGTTGTGACACTTGGATCGCATAACCCTTATTACAACTTTAACACACACGCGACAGGGGAAATGATGGGTTGTCAAGAACAAGGATACCTTTTCTGTTTAGACAAGAACTGACAGTCATGAGTATAAGGAATGGATCCCCTACTATGGTGTGTAATGTGATAATTATGGCACTTGAGGGAAATATGTCATGCATGATTTTATAGTATGTGAACTTTAGAAAATTGAGTATGCTTTAAATGCCAGGATGTCATACTCATTTAGACTTTTCATCAAGTGGAATTCTCTGGACACAATTGAGGAGGAGAATCGTCTTTTCTCACTCACGTGTGTTTGACAACAGCTGATAATCAGAATAGGGGACGCGCTCTACAAAAGTGAAAGAATGGCGGGGACAAGTGCGATTGCGCATTCGATGATGCCTTCTCAGAATGAGAAGTATGTTGATATCTGTTGCTTACTGCAGACCTTTTTACTAAACGTTCTAAATAGTATGTAGTACGATTAGTACCCCTCTGTCTGTCTGTCTGTCTGTCTGTCTGTCTGTCTGTCTGTCTGTCTGTCTGTCTGTCTGTCTGTCTGTCTGTCTGTCTGTCTGTCTGTCTGTCTGTCTGTCTGTCTGTCTGTCTGTCTGTCTGTCTGTCTGTCTGTCTGTCTGTCTCCTTTCTATCTCTCTCTCACACGCACGCACCCACAGAAACACACACACACCCTCTTCCAACGGTTCAGTGCTCATAGGCTCTCTGCTTATTATACCGCAGCTTTTGCTCAAAGTAACTGGCGCAAAGTGGCGCAAAGCACTTTGCCATCCAACCATCCAACCATCCAACCATATGCTGTTTCTGCACACATGCACATATGCACAGGGACACAAATTGCTCATTTCTCTCGCCAGTGATCAGCTCTCCCCTTGTCCACTGAAGCATTTGAGCGTTCACAAAATCCACAGCAATCCGTAAAAGCAAGGGCAGGGACCGTTCCATGACAGGGAGAGTGGGGGACAGCAAGGAGTGTATGTACACACATAGAAAAAGCACATCACAAACACACACACACACACACACACAAAGACTCACCAGAACATACAAACAAGCACTTATACACACATACACAATATAAACAAATGATATAGAAGTCATACTATTACATATAAATACATATATCACCAGTACACACCTGTGCTGAGACACACACACACACACACACACAATCTCCCCTCCCATCCATCCACCCACACACATACACTCTCTTCCGCACTATCCCTAAGCCTGGCTGAGTAGCCTTGGCTGTGTGAGTGTGACAGATCAGGCCTTCCTGCCAGATCAGGGCCTGCCAGCCATGCAGCCCTCCCCATCCCCAACTCCAGCCTCCCAGCTCCAGTCTCTCCAACCCCAGCCCAACCCTCACAACCCCAGCCCCAGCCTACCACTACCCCATCTTCCTTACCCCAGCCTCGGCCTGGCAGCCTTAAACAAGCGCTGCACTTATCAGCCAGAAAAATAATTGGAGGCTGCCGCCTGCAATATGTTGCCCCTTCCCTCTGTCCATCTGGGACACTTCAGCAGTGTCAGTTCCCATTAGGCCTAACGCTCCCAGAACTGGAGAAGAACACGAGAGAGAGAAAGAGAGTGAGAGAGAGAGAGAAAGCAAGAATGGAGAGCAAATCTCTCTCTCCCTCTGTCTGTCTGCCTCTCTGGTCCACTGGATCTGTGCTAGGGTGAGAGAGCGAAAGAGGAGCTAGGATCTCCACTCGGGGGGACAGGGGAAGTAGGGGGAGGTGGAGGGGTGTGGGTGCTTGCCGGAGCATCAGCACGTTGTCGCTGTCATGTCACGGGGGCGTCTGAGCGTCTCATGTGGCCGAGCCGGCGAGAGAGAGAGAGAGAGGAGCGAGGAGTTGATGTTGTTGATGTTGCTGCTGTTGTAGCAGTGCTAGGAGAGAGAGGTGGAGGGGATGGAGGGATGGAGGGGGGGAT
This sequence comes from Coregonus lavaretus, assembly GCF_964263955.1. Classification (NCBI taxonomy): domain Eukaryota; kingdom Metazoa; phylum Chordata; class Actinopteri; order Salmoniformes; family Salmonidae; genus Coregonus; species Coregonus lavaretus. The sequence goes on from NW_028166896.1 coordinate 154,843, forward strand.
GCTGAGGAGCCATGACAGGGACAGTGGTTCAGTTGTCAGTCTGGGGAAGAGAGGGAGGAAAGGAGGAGAAAGGAGGAGAAAGGGGGATTGGGCTGACAGGTCAGGTGGGTGATGGGTAGCAGAGCGCGAGCTGGAGGTTTCGGTTTCTGAGCTGTTCTACAGAGAGGGGGACACCTGGGTATTACCTTCTGAGACGTCACAATCACTGGGGCATGATCCTCACTGCATAGAAGCCTGACATGCAGAAAACACATGCAGCCAAATGCTGTTTGGTGTACAGTAGCCTAATACATTTTTTATCAATTCACTGGGGACCTAGCTAGGTATAATATAATATGAACTGGTCCGCATACTGCACCTAGCTCTATTTACCTATGTTACCCAGGGGTAATCGACTGTGGACCATCTATCTCCACAACAAGCCTTCAGGTGTTTTGTACAATTTACACATTGTAATAAACAATATACCAGGTTGCCTATAGACCCTATAAATGTTCAATAAGTCACACCACCAACCCACTGACCAGTTGACTCAACCATGCATATGGACCTAGTCATGACACATACACTCCAGTCCCCAATGCCACACCACGGTCACTCTCCACTCTCTTTTGCCCTTGAGCCAAACTCCCTATCTACCTGAACTCTACCTCCCTGCTAAAAAGGCTGGCCTTGCCCAACCAACAACCAACTGCCTCCCACAATGCTAAAAGGTGACAGTGAGAGTCTCCCTGGTATTTGGGTATCCGTCCACCTGCCCGCACACAAATAAATAATGCAATGTGCCACTAATGCAGTGGTGCCTGACGCAGTGGTTGACGTTGCCTGAAGCAACCTTTGGGGTGGAAAATAATTACAATGCAAAATAAGTAAAATCATCCCCCTTCAATAGTGTAATGCGCTAAAATGGGGTGATACATGGCAACTGCCCTCCACATTCCACTGCTCTCTCTCTCTCTTTTTTTTCTCTGTCCACCTCTCTCTCTCCATGGCCAGGTTACATGGTCGTTCCTCAGAGAGAGAGAGACAGAGAGAGACAGAGAGAGAGAGAGAGAGAGAGAGAGAGAGAGAGAGAGAGAGAGAGAGAGAGAGAGAGAGAGAGAGCTTCAGTGACTCTAGCTTGGTATTTGTGGACACAGTCTCACAGACACAAGGATGTTATGATGTTATTGTACATAATGAATACAGGGATGTGGAGTAAACAAGGAGCTAAACAGCGTTTTGGTTTATTTGATTAATTTTGACCTTTATTTATTCCGTTATTCAGGTAGACGTGGTTGGCTTTAAATGTGTTGTGGACACATCCAAATGGGCACAGACATCAATTCAACGTCTATTCCACGTTGGTTCAACGTAATTTCACTGAAATGACGTGGAAACAATGTTGATTCAACTAGTGTGTGCCCAGTGGGATGTGTCTGGATGCAGTGCATACCTGTAATATTGTTCTGTTTCTCTACTCTAGTTCATTTGTGTTATCTAATTGCATTATTATGTCAAATACCTGTGTGTTATTTAATTCATGAGAATGTTCACTCCATGGGCCAGTTTCCCATACACAGATTAAATCTAGTCCTGGACAACAACAAAAAATTCAATGGAAAATCTCAATTGAGAATGCTTTTTAGTCCAGAACTACTTATTCATCTCTGTCTGGGAAACCGTCTCTAAATGTTCTCCATTGGACATTATTTTGAGATATTTGCCTTTTGAAAAAAATGGTAAAGGTGCATATTAGGCATGATTTTTCCAATGCTAAGTCCTAATATACATTCTAACAAATAGGACATGGCCATAAGATCAGAAACAGCTTACTGTACAACAAACAGGGCAACTGTTGACTAATCCAGTGGAGAGAGAGAGAGACATGCTCATCATGATTACAGGCTGGTCGATGGAGTCCTGTTTAGACAGAGCTCAGTGTGTTTACAGAGACACATTAAAACTACAGCCCTATGACTGGCTCTAACGTATGCCCTGGCTACAGACACTGAGCTGCCATCATCCGTTATTTGTCAAATGTTTTTAGAGCTCAAAAGTGGTCATCTGTTCAGAGTCCAAGCCCCATGGCATTTATTTTGTATGGAAAATGGAAAATAACCTAATTTCCAGATTTATCTTTTCCATTCATTTGGGGATGTAGCTGGATTTATTCAACAAATGGCAAATGATGTGGACTCATCTTGACAATAGACTACTTTGTCTTCACTTTGCAACTTTCTCCTGACTCGAGTGAGGAGTGCATGGGGACATTCTGTGTCCTTCATGGCATTGTCTCAAGGGCAAAGTATAGCGACAAAACGGAGTACCATGATCTGACCAAAGGTCCCCAAGACCCTCAGCAGGCCGTCCCCACTCTTTGCCCCTCCCCTAGTACATTGTGGGAACTGGGGAGCCATGGATACCGCTGAGGCATCCTGTGATTGTGGCCAGCCTTTCTCCCCACAAGGGTCTCCACCCCTCTAGGGGGCCTGTCAATCACACCGACTTCCCTTTGAAGCTCCACTGACTCTCCAGGGTGTCACAGTCCAAACCTCCCCAAATCTCTCCACCCCACCCCTCCAGTGACCTCTCGTCTGAATCCGCTGGTCCACTGTCCCAGAAGTTATCCCGCCAGCACCCCCTTATCTTCAGTCTCTAGCTATGCACAAAAAAAATTAAACAAGAGGGGAAAAGGAGGGAGAAGAAAGAGCTTAGATTCACTTTTGCAAACCAAATAAGGTTTAAAATGGCAAGGCGTCATGAGAGAGTAGCGCTTAAGCTCGGGGACAGACACGCTAGGTGGATTCCTGGGGCTCGCTAAATTCAACTGGGAGTGACACTGACACCCATGACTCTTGTGGGGCTCCTTTGTCTACCCCCCCCCCCCCCCCAAAGAAAAATAGTAGAGATAGAAATCCCATCATGCAACATGTCAAATAATTACTACTGGCTGATTAGGTTATACTTTTCTACGCAGATCAGGTGCCACTAAGAAATCGCAGCTGTCGGTGTTATCACTTAAGAGTATTGTTACATAAATCTGTATTCCAAGAAAATAGGAATTTGCAGTGCTTACTGAAGATGTTGTGAGAAGGTACTAAATGCTGATGTTTAAAAATATATTTGATGGTGATGGAAAGCATACCAGGTTTGTAGGATAGCTCACTGTACCAGACATGTAGAACATTAGACTTGTTGATGGGTTGTTTAAAACGTGATGAAATGGGTCTGGATTTGTTGTGAATCAAACAGCTGTGTTCACACCTCTAAATCAGTAATTAGTGTAGCTACTGGGTTTTCACTGTCACTCATTGATGCCACCAGATTTAAAGCGCCCATTGACATCATCTGGTTGTGCCATTGAGTGTGTGTGTATGGTGCGTAAGTCTGGTTGCATGTGTGTGTGTGTGTGCTCATATGTTTGTGTGCATGCGCGTCCACGTGTGTCTGTGTCTATGTGTGTGATTGTGAGTCCACTGTAAGATTCTGTGTCACACCTCTGAAAGAATGAATTGAGAAAGTGAGCCAGATAGCCCGAGCCTGGGATTGAATACAAAGTTCTAGGCTTAAATGTAAGTCAGCAAGGACAAAGTCAAGATAATGGAGGGTGCCTGAAGTTGTGTGTTGCAATAAAATAGCATAAACTGACATTTCATCAACTGTATTGACACAGTATGTGAAATGCCAGCTTGTTTTCAATTATCACACCACTAACATCTCACCACTGACCAATTAACCACTGCTAGCTCGTCGCTAATTAGACCATCTTCAATTTACACCACTAGCACTAGCCTCCTATACTGCTGATGCAACCTTTTCCTATAAATCTGAAGCATCTTCTTCCTGCTGCTACTGTCACGATCGTCTGATGAATGAACGGACCAAAGCGCAGCGCGTTGAGTGAACATGATAACTTTAATAAAGTAAAGCACGTAAATACAAAACAAACGACGATTCGTGAAGTCCTCTGCTAAACTGACAGAAACGGAACAATAACCCACAATGCCCACAAGAACACATACAGAATAAATATGGCTCCCAATCAGAGATAACGAGCCGACAGCTGACACTCGTTACCTCCGATTGGGAGTCATATGACTAATCAACCTAATTACAACACTTTGACACCCAACATAGAACCAAACCACATAGACTGCACACACCCTGGCTCAACATAATGAGTCCCAGAACCAGGGTGTGACAGTACCCCCCCCTAAAGGCGCGGACTGCGACCGCGCCTCAAAACCCCCAAACAGGGGAGGGCTGGGCGGGCATACCTCCTCGGTGGCGGTTCTGGCTCCGGCCTAGACCACCACCCCACCATCGTCACTACCCGCTTACGTAGGTTCCTCCAAATGACCCCCACCGGTTTAAGGGGCAGCACCGGACTAAGAGGCAGCACCGGACTAAGGGGCAGCACCGGACTAAGGGGCAGCACCGGACTAAGGGGCAGCACCGGACTAAGGGGCAGCACCGGACTAAGGGGCAGTACCGGACTAAATGGCGGATCCTGGCTGGCTGGCTCTGGCGGATCCTGGCTGGACGGCTCTGGCGGATCCTGGCTGAACGGCTCATGGCGGGCTGAAGGATCTGGCTGCTCATGGCTGGCCGACGGATCTGGCTGCTCATGGCTGGCCGACGGATCTGGCTGCTCATGGCTGGCCGACGGATCTGGCTGCTCATGGCTGGCCGACGGATCTGGCTGCTCATGGCTGGCTGACGGATCTGGCTGCTCATGGCAGGCTGACGGATCTGGCTGATCCTGTCTGGCCGAAGGCTCTGGCTGATCCGGTCTGGCGGAAGGCTCTGGCTGATCCTGTCTGGCGGAAGGCTCTGGCTGATCCTGTCTGGCGGAAGGCTCTGGCTGATCCTGTCTGGCGGAAGGCTCTGGCTGATCCTGTCTGGCGGAGAGCTCTAGCGGCTCCGGTCTGGCGGACGGCTCTGAAGGCTCATGGCAGACGGGCGGCTTTGCAGGCTCAGTACAGACGGGCAGTTCAGACGGCGTTGGGCAGACGGACAGTTCAGACGGCGTTGGGCAGACGGGCAGTTCAGACGGCGTTGGGCAGACGGGCAGTTCAGGCGCCGTTGGGCAGACGGGCAGTTCAGGCGCCGTTGGGCAGACGGGCAGTTCAGACGGCGTTGGGCAGACGGACAGTTCAGGCCCCGTTGGGCAGACGGCAGACTCTGGCCGTCTGAGGCGCACTGTAGACTGAGTGCGGGTGGCCGGAACAGGCCGGACCGGGCTGGCGACGCGCACCGTAGTCTTGGTGCGGGTGGCAGGAACAGGCCGGGTCGGGCTGGCGACGCGCACCGTAGTCTTGGTGCGGGTGGCAGGAACAGGCCGGACCGGGCTGGCGACGCGCACCGTAGACTTGGTGCGGGTGGCAGGAACAGGCCGGGTCGGGCTGGCGACGCGCACCGTAGTCTTGGTGCGGGTGGCAGGAACAGGCCGGGTCGGGCTGGCGACGCGCACCGTAGTCTTGGTGCGGGTGGCAGGAACAGGCCGGACCGGACTAGCGACGCGCACCGTAGACTTGGTGCGGGTGGCAGGAACAGGCCGGGTCGGGCTGGCGACGCGCACCGTAGTCTTGGTGCGGGTGGCAGGAACGGGCCGGACCGGGCTGTGGAGACGGATAGGAGGCCTGGAGCGAACAGCGGACACCACCCGTCCTGGCTGAATGCCTACCCTCACACACTCTGTGTGAGGCATCAGCACAGGACGTACAGGGCGGTGTACCCCTGGCCTGGTGGCCTCCTGGATACTCCCCCTTTTCTCCTCCGTCAGCCCCGTCGTCCATGCCGTGTGCCCCCCCCTAAAAATTTTCTGGGGTTGACACACGACCCTCCGACGATGGCCCTGCTGCCGCCGTTGCTCCTCTCTCGCCAGGGCCTTGATCCTTCCCCAAGGTCCCTTGCCTCCGAGCATGTCCTCCCAGGACCACGATGTGCCCACCTGGGCCATCGCCAGCCTCTCTATCTCCTTGCCCGGTGCCTCCTCCCATGTCCAGTCTCCCTGCTCCTGGACACGCTGCTTGGTCTTTCTTTGGTGGGTTATTCTGTCACGATCGTCTGTTGAATGAACGGACCAAAGCGCAGCGCGTTGAGTGAACATGATAACTTTAATAAAGTAAAGCACGTAAATACAAAACAAACGACGATTCGTGAAGTCCTCTGCTAAACTGACAGAAACGGAACAATAACCCACAATGCCCACAAGAACACATACAGAATAAATATGGCTCCCAATCAGAGATAACGAGCCGACAGCTGACACTCGTTACCTCCGATTGGGAGTCATATGACTAATCAACCTAATTACAACACTTTGACACCCAACATAGAACCAAACCACATAGACTGCACACACCCTGGCTCAACATAATGAGTCCCAGAACCAGGGTGTGACAGCTACTGTATCCTGATCACTAGCATTGCCAACTGTCTCTTTACTATGATGTCATCTGTGTCTAACAACACCTCACCACTGACCAATTAACCACTGCTAGTCGCTAATTTCAGTTAACGGAACTAGCGCAAAGCTATTAGACACCTGAAAGTGCCTTTTCTTTTCTATTAATCTGCGTGTGTGAAGCGTCTTCCTCCGGTTGCTACTTCTATTGTATCTATTGTATTCTACTGTATCTCTATATGAGCCATGTTACCATTTCCACTAAGTTACCCTATTGGCGCGGTTGCGTAGGGTGTTTGCCTTTTAAGCCACTTCCCTGCCCCGCCGTTCTCTACATTATGTTATAGCTACTTATGTGATGTCATGACAGCTTATAATTGTTATAATGCACCATAAGTGTATCATAAAGCATTATAAATGCACTCATAAGACTCTGTGTGTTTCATAAAGAGAGTTTCCTAAGTGTCTTCCTCATGCTACTAGTACTAAATCTCGATCACTATCACTGCCAACTTCTAATGTCTCCCTCCTATGATGTCATCAGCGTCCATTATTAATGTTGACACTGAAATTGGCCCCGAGGCCATTAGAGAACACGACCACCATTCATCATCTGACCATCCCTGGCAGTGAGTCATGTGGAACACACGAGGCGCCACGCACTTGAACCTGGAGTCTATTGAATCCCCCGTCCATCCTTCTCCGTCATCCCCCCGCATAGGGGCTGAGGTGTCGCCCCTCGTTGCCGGCACACCCCTCACTAGACTGGGTAGTGGCAGTGGGCTCACAGCCGTGGGCTGGCGGCCTCCTTTGAATAACGGCGGGATAAGATATAATCGTGTGGTGCAGAGGAGATTATTCACTTTGAACTCTGTCACCTCCCCTCCTCATTCACCATGAGAGAGAGAGCGAGAGAGCGAGAGCGAGAGAGAGAGAGAGAGAGAGAGAGAGAGAGAGAGAGAGAGAGAGAGAGAGAGAGAGAGAGAGAGAGTGTTCAGGTCTTTGATGCCTAACTACTGTCTACAGTGCAAAGAGTGAGCATCAGAGGGATGTACAGCACAGCTCACAGTGTGTTGCTATGCTGCAACCTGAAGGCTCAGCAATGATTCTCAGATGCTAATTGGGATGCCATTGGGTTCTAAATCAGTGGGATATAAAAAGCAGACCAACAATGAGGTATAGTATCAGCCAGATATATGTCTGATTCATTATACAATATTTATAACATTATGCATATACAGGAGTATCCATAGACACACACACACACATGCACGTGCACGCAGGGACATGCACACAAGCATGCACGTACACACACATTTCTCTCAGACATACACACACACTCTTTCTCTCAAACACACAAAACACACTTCAACACATGCACACACTCACAGTAGGGTACTGTTTTACAAATGATGAGGGATACTCCTCCCTATTACTGCTATTCTCTGTCCCAGTTTTTGGGCTTCAGCTCAGATGTACCTCTCTTCTCCTGGCTGCTCCTCTCTGGTCCACTAACCCAGTTATAGATCCAGCCAATATCTCCTTCTATGTCGGGGACGTTAGACGTGCGCACACACACATACACATATACACACACACACACACACACACACTGTTTTTAGATAGGAACTTCTGGTAACACATGGTGGATTTTCAATGTATTTCAATGCATTATTGATTATTCAATCTTTCTGCCTCTTTGTTTAACTAAACGCATGTTTGAACTGGTTTGAATACAGGGATCAAATGAGTTGAACTGACATGTCCTCCCTGTTCTTCAACTATGGGGTTGAGGTCACTCATGAATATACACTAGCCAATTCACATTGAGGATTCACATGGCTTGACTTGGCATTTCATCTTTCAGCTGTCTGGGGGAAAACCATTCTTCCTAAAACATTGCAGCCCATTTGGTCCGTAGTTGGGGAGTTGCATGATTGAGCACAGACATAGAGCACAGAATGGACACAGAGTGAGTGTGTGGGGATGACTGTATGAGAGAGAGAGAGAGAGAGAGAGAGAGAGAGAGAGAGAGAGAGAGAGAGAGAGAGAGAATGAGAGAGAGAGAGAGAATGAGAGAGAGAGAGAGAATGAGAGAGAGAGAGAGAATGAGAGAGAGAGAATGAGAGAGAGAGAGAGAGAATGAGAGAGAGAGAATGAGAGAGAGAGAGAATGAGAGAGAGAGAGAGAGAATGAGAGAGAGAGAGAATGAGAGAGAGAGAGAATGAGAGAGAGAGAGAGAGAGAATGAGAGCGAGAGAGAGAGACAGCGAGAGAGAGAGAGAGAGAGAGAGAGAGAGAGAGAGAGAGAATGAGAGAGAGAGAGAGAGACAGCGAGAGAGAGAGAGAGAGAGAGAGAGAGAGAGAGAGAGAGAGAGAGAGAGAGAGAGAGAGAGAGAGGAGATGAGAGAGAGAGAGAGAGAATGAGAGAGAGAGAGAGAGAGAGACAGCGAGAGAGAGCGAGAGAGAGAGAGAGAGAGAGAGACAGCGAGAGAGAGCGAGAGAGAGAGAGAGAGAGAGAGAGAGGGACAGCGAGAGAGAGAGAGAGAGAGAGAGAGAGAGAGAGAGAGAGAGAGAGAGAGAGAGAGAGAGAATGAGAGAGAGAGAGAGAGAGACAGCGAGAGAGAGAGAGAGAGAGAGAGAGAGAGAGAGAGAGAGAGAGAGAGAGAGAGAGAGAAACCAGTGTGTATCTGTGTGTGTTACAGTTTTTTTTAATGAGGCACTCACTCCTGCAGACACACGCACACATTTGTTTTACCATCCTTGTGGGGACCAAAGAATAGATTTTCATTCAAAATCCTATTTTCCCTAACCCCTAATCCTTAACCTGACCCTAACCGTAACCCCAAACCCCTAACCATAATTCTAACCCTAATCCTAATTGTAGCCCTAACCCTAAACCTAACCCCTTAGCCTAAAATAGCCAGTTTCCTTGTGGGGACCAGCGAAATGTCCTCTCTTGTACGAACTTTCCTTGTTTTACTATCCTTGTGAGGATAGTAAAACCAAAAAAACACGCACACGTCACAGTGTGTGGTTGCGGCTGAGTGGCTGATGAGGGACAGTTTTAAAAAGTAATTGATTTTATCCTCTGCCTAATTTCCCCGTCTCTCCCTCTCTCTTGGGCTTCATCAGCAGTATGTCAATAGGCTAGCTGGCCAGGCTCAATTCGTTATCACCGCGGAAACACCTCAATCAGATCGCCATCAGTCAGTCACACTCATCGCACACACACCGCCAGCAACTGGCCACAGTCCAATCATCACAAACACATGCACACACACACTCACATACATACACACACACACAAACACATGCAAGCAAGCATGCATACATACATACATATTCTCACGCACACACACACAAATATGTACAGAGACACATGCACCTACAGTATGTGTGCATAAAGTATACAGTAGTTTACATACACTTAGGTTGGAGTCATTAAAACTCGTTTTTCAACCACTCCACAAATTTCTTGTTAACAAACTATAGTTTTGGCAAGTCAGTTAGGACATCTACTTTGTGCATGACACAAGTAATTTTTCCAACAATTGTTTACAGACAGATAATTTCACTTATAATTCACTGTATCACAATTCCAGTGGGTCAGAAGTTTACATACACTAAGTTGACTGTGCCTTTAAACAGCTTGGAAAATTCCAGAAAATGATGTCATGGCTTTAGACGCTTCTGATAGGCTAATTGACATCATTTGTCAATTGGAGGTGTACCTGTGGATGTATTTCAAGGCCTACCTTCAAACTCAATGCCTCTTTGCTTGACATCATGGGAAAATCAAAAGAAATCAGCCAAGACCTCAGAAAAAAAATTGTAGACCTCCACAAGTCTGGTTCATCCTTGGGAGTAATTTCCAAACGCCTGAAGGTACCACGTTCATCTGTACAAACAATAGTACGCAAGTATAAACACCATGGGACCACGCAGACATCATACCGCTCAGGAAGGAGACGCGTTCTGTCTCCTAGAGATGAACGTACTTTGGTGCGAAAAGTGCAAATCAATACCAGAACAACAGCAAAGGACCTTGTGAAGATGCTGGAGGAAACAGGTACAAAAGTAACTATATCCACAGTAAAACAAGTCCTATATCCACATAACCTGAAAGGCCGCTCAGCAAGGAAATGTAAATGTAAATGTAAATGAAGAAGCCACTGCTCCAAAACCGCCATAAAAAAGCCAGACTACGGTTTGCAACTGCACATAGGGACAAATATCGTACTTTTTGGAGGAATGTCCTCTGGTCTGATGAAACAAAAATAGAACTGTTTGGCCATAATGACCATCGTTATGTTTGGAGGAAAAAGGGGGTGGCTTGCAAGCCGAAGAACACCATCCCAACCGTGAAGCACAGGGGTGACAGCATCATGCTGTGGGGGTGCTTTGCTGCAGGAGGGATTTGTGCACTTCACAAAATAGATGGCATCATGAGGAAGGAAAATTATGTGGATATATTGAAGCAACATCTCAAGACATCAGTCAAGAAGTTAAGCTTGGTCGCAAATGGTTCTTCCAAATGGACAATGACCCCAAGCATACTTCCAAAGTTGTGGCAAAATGGCTTAAGGACAACAAAGTCAAGGTATTGGAGTGGCCATCACAAAGCCTTGACCTCAATACTATTTGTGGGCAGAACTGAATAGGCGTGTGATATTTCACATTCTTAAAGTAAAGTGGTGATCCTAACTGACCTAAGATAGGGATTTTTTTACTAGGATTAAATGTCAGGAATTGTGAAAAACTGAGTTTAAATGTATTTGGCTAAGGTGTATGTAAACTTCCGACTTCAACTGTACGTATGCTCACACAAATACTAACATCCATTAGTATTGGAAACCCCTAGCCAATCAATTGGAGTTGCTGATCATCTGTTTATTAGTCTGAATTACATGAACTATTGTACATGTATTAAGACTGATAGAGAGTAGAGACCCCCTACATTATCAATACTGATTTCTGTCACTTAAATGGTCAATATAATATTCACTGCTACATAAGCTAATTAAATAATCAACCAATCATCATTATCACCATCCCAATTACCAGCTCTCCTATTCCAATCAGGGTTTTAATGTGTCAGCTAGAGGCAACTGTGGAATTGGTTGCATGACTATAGCTTGATGATATTACGGTCAAATGAAAATGAGTAAACATTGGGAAGTTAGCCAATAGGAAGTTGGCTTATTCAGACTGAAATAACCTATAAAATACCTAGGTTTAAATCCCCACATTGCCCCGCCTCCAGCTCCTAAAGAGATCCACCAGCCAGGCATAAAAACAGGGTAGAGGAGCATGAGTCTGTGTTGGAACACTATGTAAATATGTGCTGTAGCCAGGGGACAAAGCCCCCTCCTTCCCTGCTCTCTTACATGTACCAGACAGTCTGTGTGTGTGCTTTCCCTAACAGCCCCACCCATGTCCAGTAGGCAGCTCTACACAGCTAGCCTGCACCGGCTCTGTTTAGTCATCATTATAGCTCCACTGCTCTCCCTGCTTTCTCTAATGCATGTCACCTGCATGAGGGTGTCACCGCTGGCAAAGCAAGGGTTAACTAGTTTGTCCAGGCACCTGTGTGTGTGTGTGTGTGTGTGTGTGTGTGTGTGTGTGTGTGTGTGTGTGTGTATGTGTGCGTGTGTGTATGTGTGTGTGTGTGTGTGTGTCTGTATGTGTCTGTGTGTCTGTACGTGTTCTTGTCCGTGTCTGTGTGTACATATGTGTGTCTGTTTGTCCGTGTATCCCTGGCTGTGGCTATGTGTATGTAAAGGAGAAATTTGCCTGTCCTTGCCTAAGTGAATGGCTAGGATTAAGCTGACAGCCCACCTTAGTGATGGCGAAATAATTGGTTGTTCAGCTCTGTCCTTGTCAGAGCGCTGACAGTTCTGCAGATGTCCTGTGCGGTTCTCCAAAGGTTAGGCTCAGCTGGGGCCGTCGTTCATTAATCATTCTGCTCTGACAGTGCTCCGAGCAGCCCGCAGCTGCCACCCCGTCCCCCTCAATTTCTGTCACTGCCCCCCCCCCCCCCCCCCACACCAAGTCTCCCAAGACATACACACAAACATACACACAAACAAGCAGGACTATGCTTAGACTCCATTTGCATGAAAAGGATGAAACGTAAGGATATATAGCTACATGAAGTCGCATGCATTTATACACAGGCAGGACTGTTAGCCTATACCAGCAGGACTGTTAGCCTATACAGGCAGGACTGTTAGCCTATACCAGCAGGACTGTTAGCCTATACAGGCAGGACTGTTAGCCTATACAGGCAGGACTGTTAGCCTATACCAGCAGGACTGTTAGCCTATACCAGCAGGACTTTTAGCCTATAACAGTAGGACTGTTAGCCTATACAGGCAGGACTGTTAGCCTATACAGGCAGGACTGTTAGCCTATACCAGCAGGACTGTTAGCCTATACCGGCAGGACTGTTAGCCTATACCGGCAGGACTGTTAGCCTATACCGGCAGGACTGTTAGCCTATACCGGCAGGACTGTTAGCCTATACCGGCAGGACTGTTAGCCTATACCAGCAGGACTGTTAGCCTATACCAGCAGGACTGTTAGCCTATACAGGCAGGACTGTTAGCCTATACCAGCAAGACTGTTAGCCTATACAGGCAGGACTGTTAGCCTATACCAGCAGGACTGTTAGCCTACATGGGCTGGACAAGTGTTGAAGCAGGAAGGCAGACGAAATGTAAACATGCACATTCAAGTGCACATGATCAGCAAATGATCTAATTCACTTTTTTATGAACCTCATGTGTTATCTGCATTGAATAATGGGCCGTTGTTGTGCACACAATTTTAAATACTACATACAAAACAAAATGTCTTCCTCTCCATTACTAGGGGTGTGCCGACATGACCATACTCGTGATCGTATCCGTAAATTGACAGATGATAGTCGGACCAGATGATAGTCGGACCGGACGTTTTAATATGCCTAAGTAGATGTTGGTAAAATAGGCTACCTATCTCCTTGCACGTTTATAGACCAAAGAAGCTGCAGATTAAGAGCAGCGGAGGGGGGGGGTGTGTGTGTGTATGTGTCTGACCTGTGTCTGTTTGTCCTTAACTTGCAGCGTGCAAACAAGTTTGCTATCAGTCAGAATGTGCGTCAGGCGTTTCATATTTTTCCCTACCCTTGCCCCGCTTGTTAGATATTATGCACATTGATAGCTTGATAGCAAACAGCCTTGCCATTTGATTTATCATAGTAGCAGGCTAACAAGAGGCAGCAGCAATCTGAATGATCAGACCGAAACAGAGAAGTGAATATCCAATCAGAGGAGCAGGATCAACGTACAGCCCACCCTTCTCTTTACAGACAGGCAAACTAGCCAGTCGAGTTAGACCATGTAGCACCACACCTGACAGACATGAGAAAATGTCTTAACCAAATGATTTAAGATGGCTAATGGCTAACCTGAGTAAAGATTCTACTGTATGGTGCAATTACACTCTGGGAGGCTAAGCTACGATCTCATAGTTTATGAAATATAGATATTGACCATATGGTGTCGATAAACAAGATGCAAACTTAGATGTTCAAACACAGAGCCATTTTAGAATGTATCTCATTTACAAAATCACAAATGACCTCTCAGATGACCCAACCCTAGTCATCATCATTTTGACCAAGTCAGCATAATTTCCCCACACCTCTCTCTACATCCTGCTTTTCATCCATCTAATCTATCTTTGCTTCAACTTAGTTTTGCTCTCTCTTCTTACCCCTATCCCCTCCACCTCGCCCTCTCCCACCCCTGTAACCTCCCTCCTCCACTCATCCACCCTTCCATCTCTCTCAGGGGTGGTGTTCATCAGAGCCTGCAAGGGAACGAAAGGGAACAAGGTAAGGAAGGGATGAAGGGAGAGGTGTAGATTGGGCACTAAGTGCTGTGAGGAGCTGAGATAAATCCTCCATTATGGCTTATCTGCTCCACTCTGGGCCTGATTAATGGCCGGTACTGAGCAGTGTGTTGTGAGCCACGTGGCAAAAGCCCCTGAGAGGCTCTCTCTGTCTGCAGTGTGGCCCTCTGGCCCCCACTGGCCCCTGACCGCCACGTGGCAGAAGCCCCTGAGAGGGTCTCTCTGTCTGCAGTGTGGCCCTCTGGCCCCCACTGGCCCCTGACCACCACCACAGCACGAGGTACTGACAGATGTCCTCCACAGTCAATGGACTCCCCAGGAAATAGACAAGCTGGATGTGTGGACCAAATAGATCCTTAATGAATGATTGAGAACCCTTGTAAAGCCTTATGTTGAAGGCCAGGAGTTCTTTATGGGTGTGTGATGTGACCAGGGAACACTCTTGGCCCTTGTTAATTAAAGACTATCTGCTTGAAGTGTCATGAGTCTGTTGCTATACAGACATCATTGAAAGAGTTCTTAAGCTCTGTTTAATTGTGTGTTGTGCTCTCATAATAAAATTATGGACCCTATTGCTGGTTCTTCTCCAAAAAATAACCACAGCAACAATAAGCATCAGAGATTATGCAAGTAGAGTGCTTTGGGTATTTTGGGATACTGAGCAGAGGAGCAGAGAAGGTCAAATCAATACATGACCAGAAGCGGTGCGTGGATAAAATCACTGAGGAAGCCAAGCCAAGCCAGTAAAAAAGCCATTTTACAACCTATGTTGTGATAATTGCGTTGTTTGCTCTATAACCCATTTGTTCATATGCCACCGTGATATACAATAAGGCCGTGACAGTCGCACAGTGGCGGAATAAATTCAACTACACATACGTTTGTTTCATCACAAAACCGGAGAGCAACATCTGTCCAGTGAAGTCCACAAAGCAAATATTGCATGTAACAAACAGTTATAATACCTGCTGCATAGTCAAGCAAGTGTCACGATCGTTTACGAACGAGAAGGACCAAGGCGCAGCGTGATAAGCATACATGTTTATTTAACGAATAAACACCACGACAAAACAACAAACGAAACGTGAAGTCCAAGGTAGCATACGCACAACATACCTTACACGGAACAAGATCCCACAACTAACTAATGCCAAAAGGCTGCCTAAGTATGGTCCCTAATCAGAGACAACGAGCTACAGCTGCCTCTGATTGGGAACCACCCCGGCCAACATAGATCTACACATACTAGATCTAACATAGAAAAACAACATAGCAAAACACAACACAGAAATTACACACCCTGACTCAACAAATACAAGTCCCTTGAGTCAGGGCGTGACAGTACCCCCCCCCCAAAGGTGCGGACTCCGACCGCGCCACATAAACCTAACAGGGTAGGGGCCGGGTGGGCATTCCGCCTCGGAGGCGGATCCGGCTCCGGGCGTGACCACCACTTACTCTCCACCTCCCTGTTGCGCCCCTGGTCTGGTCTGGACCTCGGCGCGCTGCTTCCCGTCTCCTTCCTCCCACTACGTACCAAGCCCTGTCTGGACCCTGGTGTGGGAGACCCTGAACCTGGAGAGGGGCTGACGTCTGGGTCTGGACTGGAACCGCTGACTGGAGCTGGACCCGACGACGGTGGATCGAACTGCTCTGGCTCCGGAGTGGAGCCGCTGACCGGAGCTGGATCAGGCACCGGTGGAGCGGACTGCTCTGGCTCCGGAGTGGAGCGGCTGACCGGAGCTGGACTGGACCCCGGTGGAGCGGTTTGCTCTGGCTCCGGAGTGGATCCGCTGACCGGAGTAGGACTGGACCCCGGTGGAGCGGATTGCTCTGGCTCCGGAGTGGAGCAGCTGACTGGTGCCAGACCAGGCACCGGTGGAACAGGCACGGGCCGTGCCGGACTGGCGACGCGCACCACTGGCTTGGTGCGAGGGGCAGGAACAGGCCGGACCGGGCTGGCGACGCGCACCACTGCCTTGGTGCGAGGGGCAGGAACAGGCCGGACCGGGCTGGCGACGCGCACCACTATCTTGGTGCGAGGGACGGGAACAGGCCGGACCGGGCTGGCGACGCGCACCACTGGCTTGGTGCGAGGGGCAGGAACAGACCGGACCGGGCTGGCGACGCGCACCACTGGTTTGGTGCGAGGGGCAGGAACAGGCCGGACCGGGCTGGCGACGCGCACCACTGGTTTGGTGCGAGGGGCAGGAACAGGCCGGACCGGGCTGGCGACGCGCACCACTGGCTTGGTGCGAGGGACAGGAGCAGGCCGGAGCGTGCTGGCGACGCGCACCACTGGCTTGGTGCGAGGGGCAGGAACAGGCCCGACCGGGCTGGCGACGCGCACCACTTGCTTGGTGCGAGGGACAGGAACAGGCCCGACCGGGCTGGCGACGCGCACCACTTGCTTGGTGCGAGGGACAGGAACAGGCCAGACCGGGCTGGCGACGCGCACCACTGGCTTAGTGCGGGAAGCAGGAACGGGTCGGGCCGTACTGGGAACACGCACCACTGGCTTAGTGCGGGGAGCAGGAATGGGCCGGACCGTACTGGGAACACACACCACTGGCTTAGTGCGGGGAGCAGGAATGGGTCGGGCCGTACTGGGAACACACACCACTGGCCTTGTGCGGGAAGCAGGAATGGGTCGGGCCGTACTGGGAACAAGCACCACTGGCTTAGTGCGGGGATCAGGAACGGGCCGGACCGGACTGGCGACACGCACCACTTGCTTGGTGCGAGGAGCGGGACTGGGTTCCCTTATAAACCCCCGCTCCTTCTGCTGCCTAACCAGCTCCTCTCGCCGTGCCTCTACACTCTCCTTCTCCCTTATAGCCTCCTGTAGCTCCTCCCTCTGACCAAATAACTCCTGCTCCCTCTGAACCAATAGCCCCCGTAACCTGGTGGCCTCCTCTCCTAACCTGCAGAATCGCCCTGTCGCTGCCTCCTGCTGCCTCGTCGTCCACACCGTGTGCCCCCCCCAAAAAATGTTCTTGGGGTTGCCTCTCGGGTCTCCGTCATCGGCACCGTTGGCGCCGTTTCTCCTCTCCTACCTGGGCATCCTCCTTCATCGCCTTCCGGTAGCGGACGGCCTCCTCCTCCGTGATTCTCCCCCAACCGAGGAGGACATCTACTAACGTAACCTCCTGTTTAATTCCCGGCGTTTGCTCCTGAACACGCTGCTTGGTCCTATTTTGGTGGGATCTTCTGTCACGATCGTTTACGAACGAGAAGGACCAAGGCGCAGCGTGATAAGCATACATGTTAACTTAACGAATAAACACCACGACAAAACAACAAACGAAACGTGAAGTCCAAGGTAGCACACAACATACCTTACACGGAACAAGATCCCACAACTAACTAATGCCAAAAGGCTGCCTAAGTATGGTCCCCAATCAGAGACAACGAGCTACAGCTGTCTCTGATTGGGAACCACCCCGGCCAACATAGATCTACACATACTAGATCTAACATAGAAAAACAACATAGCAAAACACAACACAAAAATTACACACCCTGACTCAACAAATACAAGTCCCTTGAGTCAGGGCGTGACAGCAAGTTAATGTTTTCAACAGTTTACTAAACAACTACACCAGCACAAAGACAACAGGAGCACTGCCTCCGCTATTCCAGCACCATTTCAACTTTAACATTTAAACACCATCAAATCAACAAGGCTATACAGTGCATTCGGAAAGTATTCAGACCCCTTGACTGTTACAGCCTTATTCTAGAATGGATTAAATTGTTTTTTTTCCCTCATCAATCTACACACAATACCCAATAAAGACAAAACAAAAACAGGTTTTTAGAAATGTTTGCTAATGTATAAAAAATAAATACCTGAAATATTATATTTACATTAGTATTCAGACCCTTTAATCAGTACTTTGTTGAAGCACCTTTGGCAGTGATTACAGCCTATGGGGTATTGTGGGGTATTGTGTGTAGATTGATGAGGGAAAAAAACTAGTTAATTTACAAATTAATTCACCCTACTAGTTGAACGCCAATGCCATCCTCCTCTCTTCATGTTGGCAAAACGGTCTATGGCTCTGTCATACAGTACACTTTTAGTTTTTGTTGTCATAGGCTACCTAGCTAAAATGCTTGCTACTAGCCTAAGTTCCTCGCATGGGCAGCAATGAACCAGCTAAGTTAGCTAGCTAGTTAACGTGAGCCTACTAGGGTACATCTAGGCTACATATTGAACTTCAATCATCTCAGGCCAGTGGCACAACATATTCATTCATGGTTATATCAGAATCGCCGTCATAATCATTGGCCTGTACAGAGAATTAAGTCCAAATCAAAATCTCCATCCATGGCTTAGGAAAGGGCCGATTTAGCAAGCTAGCTACTGCAGGACATCAACACAAGCTGACCAGAAACAGACAAGTTTTTCTGAAAATGACGTTTTGCTTAGTAAGTGATTTCATTGGTCTGAAGCCAAATCCAAACTGGCCTCAGCTCAACGCTGATTGGCTAATTCTTTAATATATTTTTTTATCAAGGGAGGTCAAATTCTTGCTGGCATTAATCAATCAAATGCTATGGCGGCCACATGTTATACTCTTTTGGTCCAGACACCATCAGATACATGGTCTACACATACTGAGACAGAGGGGCGCTGTTTCCTTCGCTCAGATGATTTCTCCGTTCATCTTTTTGCTAATGCCCAAATAAATACTAGCTTTAATACTAGCTGTTTGCAATGTATAGCTAAAGGACCTTTACCTATAAGCCTATAGTATGTGATGATGTTCCATCTTATACAACATACATTGTAACCCTGCAGATTAATAGATTAGCATGCTAACCACTATTTGACTGTTTATCTCTGTTTCACTTTTACATTATTGTCAATCGTTTCCCTATGAAATGTGTCAAAAGTGAATGATAACATATGTTTTCATATAAAATAGTGTTTGGGGGCACAATCATTGACTTTTAGCATGGTATTATCACAGAGGAGGCTGGTGAGAGGATATATAGGAGGATGGGCTCATTTTAATGGCTGGAATGGAATAAATGGAACGGTATCAAACATATCAAACATATAGAAGCCACATGTTTGACTCAGTACCATTAATTCCATTCCAGCCATTACAATGAGTCCGTCCTCCTATAGCTCCTCCCACCAGCCTCCACTGTTTAGCATGCTAGGGGCTGTGGAAGACAGTGGAGGACCATATGCTCCCCAAGCTAATGAAATACTGCTATCACCACGGCAGCCTGCAGGGCAACCTCACTAGCATGTTTCCAACATTCAAGGGAACGTAAGCCACAGATGCAGGCTAGCGAGCTAGCTAATAGTTCATTCTCATTTAGGCTAACTCCAATTTTAGGATGTCCAGCCTAACACTTACCATTCACTCCACCTTTGTATCTCTTCAAATTATTCTACTGGTTTCCCTGGAACAAACAGAGCTTAGGGGGGACTGGGGATAATTGTAACACATGGTCATTTTTAACACATTTCTCCAAGCAGAAACAAGCTAGAGTGGTATAACTCACTCTGCACATTTTCCATTACAGCCCTATTTATTGACCTTCCACCTCTAAGAACTACATCTGTCTACTTTTAGAATAGCAATTGTGTCCCCAGAACCAACCTGGGCTATGTACTGACATAAACCGTGGAGGAGGGGTTGAGGGTTTTAGGTTGTAGGCAGGTGGGCAGGTGGGCGGGGAGCCCTGTTCTGTTGTGCAACTCAGATGATATTTCCTCTCTTGTTCAGTCAAAACAGCACTTTTCCCAGGAGACTAGCTAGCTACAATATACAGACAAAACACGACATGGAAACAAATAGCTGGCAGGATAAATTAAGATATAAGAAGAGGAGGTGAGATGTAAAGTGAAGTTTGGGGTGCAGTAGAAACCGAATGCACATGAGGAAGTGAAGGGACTCAATCAAATCATGACATGAGGCAATGCTGGAAGTAGTTACCATACATGGGCTACAATATAAATATTCTATATCACATGACTATGCCAATATATATTCATTCAGAAAATGGTCCTAATGAACGGTGGTCATTCATGTATGATAACCTGCATTACCATGAGCGCTTAAGGGCTAAATATCTAGGATCTAATCTGAATCTGATCTAGTCTATAGTAAAGCCTACATCCATTGTGGTCCATCAGTCACTACAGAAAACCAATATATATTTTAAAAAACACTCTCCAGGTGCAAGGACTGGAGGAACTGGAAGACATATCACCCCTACTGATAATAAGCATGCAAAATGACAGATTCTTTGCCATTCAAAGTGAAAAATAGCAGGGAGTTTCTTTGATTTCTCCCTCAGAGATTACCGATGTATCATAAGTGTATGTAGATCATTCGGATGCAGTCACACCCCCTTGTGACTCTTCTACCAGCATATAGTGAGAACACTGGGGAGGCTCGGCTCACATGACTCGCCCTAGTCACATGACGGGGTCCGCCGAGGATCTCATCAGCCTGTATGTAGATGTGTGTGCTGAGTGAGTGATTGCCCAAAGCTGGAAATTGGTGTAGAGGGCTTCACGGGGGAATTGGAGGGACGAGTTCTCAGGCGCACACACATATACACACACAGGCTCATACACACACAGACAGGCGAACGAGCGAGCACACAAACACATACACACCATATCCATATATGCACATACACACACACACCAACCTGGCATGATTAAGGTTCTATGCAGAGGGGTTTTTGAGTGCTTCTGTGCTGTGGCTCCTTGTTTTCCCTACTGAATATATGAGGCATTGTCAGAGTATTCTCCAATGAGGATGAAACCATCATTTCAAACGCAAGATCAGCTGTAATTATATTGTAATATCAAATGTGAAATATACTGTAATATAAAACAATGTGAATATTCCTACTATAGAATTATAAATAATATATTCCAAAGCATACCCTCACTATTTAATTTAGCACTCCATCATTGTCCAGCTAGTTGTAATTAATGGAGATTTAAAAAGGCTAATGTTGTTCGTTTTTCGACAACGTCTCTATCTTACCTTAATTAGCCACTGGTCTCTAATCAATCTCTGATCAATCAATGATTCTGATCAGGTGAGATTATGGGTATTGTAGAGATATCAATGCTGTGACGGATGATTGATAATACAACCTCAGCAATCGATCATGGCGGATGGAGCTGATAAGAATCCTACTCGTTTACAGCCTATTGCTTCGATTGCATTACCCACAGCCTCAATGAATGAATGAATATCAACACTCTAAATGAATATTACATTTACATTTACATTTACATTTACGTCATTTAGCAGACGCTCTTATCCAGAGCGACTTACAAATTGGTGCATTCACCTTATGATAGCCAGTGGGACAACCACTTTACAATTTATTTTTTTATATTTTTAATTTTTAATTTTTAGAGTATATTTTTAATTTTCATTCAATATCAACACTCTAAAGATGGGTTTGATTAGTATATGTTTGTGTTTAGTTAGTGTTGGACTGTTGTTTATCTTTAGGAAGCCTAAATGTTTAAGTTAAAATCAGGTAAATATTTAAGATCTATTAGCTATACTTTAGGGATGGATAGAGTAGGGATGGACAGAGTAGGTGTGGGTAGAGTAGGGATGGATAGAGTACCTAATATATTTTGGGTAAAATCAGGTATGTCTATAGGATGTGTGTCATAAGGATGGAAAGGTTAACACGTTTAGGATAAAATCATGTAAATCATTCAAATCAAATCATATTTGCCACATGCGCCGAATACAACAGGTGTAGAACTTACAGTGAAATGCTTACTTACAAGCCCTTAACCAACAAGGCAGTTTTAAGAAAAGAAAAAAAGTGTTAAGTAAAAAATAGATAAGTAAAAAATAAAAATAGCAAATAATTAAAGAGCAGCAGTAAAATAAAATAACAGTAGGGAGGCTATATACAGGGGGCACCGGTACAGAGTCAATGTGCGGGGGCACATTCAGAACCTTTAGTGCACCATTTAGGGATGGAGAGGGTAATATCAGGTGAATACGTCACTACAGTCCCAGATTGGTGTACACCTCTCAGACCGACCTCGCCACGTCCACACAGACAGTCACATCCCATGGCCATTCGGTACCGCGGTCCGCCGGGTCCCCCTCTCAGCGGATTAGGGGCAAGGGGGGTGATTTGTTACCCTTTTGGGAGGCTGTCTTGAACGCTCATTTCCCCTGCTGCATATTCTGCCACCCCCTCCCGCCAACCCCCTCCACCCCCACTCCCCTTCTGCATTTGATGAATAGCCAGCCGCATGAAGGCAAGCAGCAGATCTCGCCAACCAAGGTTACAGTAACCTGGGCTCGCATCTGGGGCTACCTGCCTCCAATTAGCACCGGAGAGAGGGAGCGAGGGAGAGGGGGAATGAGGGAGGAGAGGAGGGGGGGGAGCAAGGCAAAGGAACAGACCAAGCATCCGCCTTTATGGGCACTAAATCTGCATGGCAATTTCTCAGCGCGGCTCGCCGGCGCTTCCATTACTCCGCCCCCTCACCCCTTCCAGCAGGTTTCTGTCTGGCTGCCTATCTTGTGTCACTGATCACCCGGCCCCACTTTGATTACTGGTTGAGGAGTGTTATGGATCGTTCTGAAGGACAGGGTGGACGCAACCCCCAAATTGATATTTTTTTCATTGTATTGCGGTTATAGCCTAGGTAGATGGGGCGGCTGTTGGAAATCGGAATATGTATTGGTTTGTTTGTCATCTGTTGATTACGGCGCTGGACCAAAATAAGGTTTATTGTACAGTCAAGTGATTATCAATATTCCTTAAGATGTATATGTAGAAATAGGAAGAAATTATGGAAGGAGTAGAGCAGGGTTGCCCAACCCTGTTCCTGGAGAGCTACCCTCCTGTAGGTTTTCACTCCAACCCCAGGTGTTACTAACCTGATTCATATTATCAACCTGCTAATTATTAGAATCAGGTGTGGTAGATTAGGGTTGGAGCAAAAACCTACAGGACGGTAGCTCTCCAGGAACAGGGTTGGGCAACCCTGGAGTAGAGCAATTAGAAGAAATGAAGAGTGCAGAGGAAATTCTCAGTACTACAATTTACAATATACAGTACAGTATGTAAATAATGTATGTGGAACCACAATGTATGACACAGTACACTATGTACAATTATACTATATAATACTGTACAGGGGCGCAACTTTGGTTTTAGAAGTGGAGGGGACATTTATTTTATTATATTTTTTTAGTTGGATAAGCACTCCAAACAGCCTCCTCGACCGCTCGGAGGCATCCGCATGGTCCTAAAGCACACCGTTGCCTGTTTTGTATTACATTCCAATGATAAAATGTCCCCAGTGAAAGTTGCACCACTGATACTGTATATAGAATAGTTGAGGAACTAACCTACTATTTGACCTGTACTGTTGTTGCATGACAGACAGAATCAGAACCAGACAGACCCTGGCACAGGACTGGTGCCCACATTTCTCATGCCCTGCTGTGACCACCCTCTCCTTCTCCAACAGCAATGACGGGGGCCAAAACACTCCCCCCACCCCCTCCATCCCTCCCATCCACCCCAACCTACTTTCTAGACAGACCCCAGTCTACGCTCTCTATTTTCTCACCACCAACTCCCCTCTTCCCTCCCTCTCGTCACAAGTGGCCAGTACACAATCACATACAAAAAAATATGATCAATATCGAGAAAGGGGAAAGTGGAAAGTGGGAAAAAAGTCGAACTCTGACACTATCTCAGGCTCCTGCTTTTGTGGGCTTCTCGTTTGCTTTAGTTTAGCACACAAAGGCAAAACACAGCACTTTTCTTTCTCCTCTGGAGACAGTGGCTTTGGGTTTTCATCCGAGTCCAAATCCACTAGAAACCGTTGCCTGTGCCAGCTTGTAGACACTGAAGTACAAGAGGGACACTTCACTTTACAGATCACAATTAAACAAAGGCTTTAGTCCCTCATATTGTGCCAAGAATGGTAACAATTGTGTTCAGACAAGTGAATGCGATATACAGTGCCAAAGATGGACTCGGTGGAGGGGTGATTTGAGTGACTCACTGGTCAAAGGGCGTCTGTTTTTCCAAACAGAGTATGGAACAATCCAACAATGGGTTTCAACGTCGACCTTGACATATTTGTAGGCCTACCACCTGTAGAAGCCACACACAACCAGAGGTATTGACTGACAACATATCCCAGAGGTCACACTCAGGGTTGGGTAGGTGACTTTGTAAATGCAATCCGTTACAGTTACTAGTTACTTGTCCAAAATTGTAATAAGTAACGTCATTTTTGGATTACCCAAACTCAGTAATGTAATCTGATTGCAAACTTAAACTTGCAATTTTTTTCAATGCTGAATTGAATGTCATTGAGAGAACAGAAAGGTGTCATAACGTATTATTAGCAATCATCCTTTCTGAATTGAAAAGTAATCCATGAAGTAATTCGTTTTCAAAAGTATCTGTAATCGAATTACAATATTTTTGCTGGTAATGTAACCGATTATAGTTTTTTTGTGTAATCGGATTACATGTAAGAGATTACATGTAATCAGTTACTACCCAACCGTGGTCACACTATATATGGCTACTGTTTTGTGAGCTCCCACTACATTGTAGATCCAAAGCTCTCAACCAGCAGGTCAAGGCCTTCAAGACCTGAGGTGAAGGCCCACCTGCCCACCTATCCACCTACACCCCCCTCCTCCTCCTCCATCTCATATTTATTCCTGCATGTTGGGTGGTGTGTGTGTGTCCTTGTCTATGTCTGTGTCTGTGTATGTGTGTGTGTTTGCATCCATCCTCTGCTATGCTCAGTCTCGGGGCCCTTGGCTGCCCACCACTGGCGCTAATTGCTTCTGACATTGTTTGGCCTCTTGCCGCTCAGTTTGGGACAAACCCCTCATTCATGCGGTGTGGACAGCTCGTTAGGCCCGCTCCCCCGCTCCCTCCGACCTCCTTAATTAACTAGTAAGGAGCTGCTGGGAAATTTGCACACAAAGGCCCGGTGTCTGGCCTCCCCTCCTCCCCCCTCCCCGTCTCTTCCCCCATACCCCCAATCATCAGCCTCCCTCGCGTTCTCATCGCCATCCCACACTCCGACACACAGGTCCGGGGAATGGGGAAAGCATTTACGAAAGAAAACAAAGAGGGAAAAAAATGGCTTGCTGTACACACCTCCCTCCCTCCCTCCCTCCCTCCCTCCCACCCTCTCAGCTTCGTTCCCCTCCACTCTCTCTCTTTTTTTTCCTGCCGCCCCTGAATTAACAGTAGACCTCATTAGAGAGACTTGTTTGGAAGAGATTCACTTTTATTTTGGATCTCTCTCTCTCGGTCTCTCTCTCTCTCTATCTCTCTCTCTCGCTCTCTCTCTCTATCTCTCTCTATCTCCCTCTCACTTTTTTGTTCACTCCTCACCCTTCTTGCTCTTATCCACTTCCCCCTTTTCCCTCTCTTCCCTTCATTGGGCTTCTTTCTGTTGTTCTTTGTACCCTGGTGGAGGGTTGGTGGAGGGCTCCCTAAAGGCAGTTAGCTGCCCCAGTGGAGACAAGGGCCCTCCAAAGGGGCCTGCTGAAGAATGTGCCAGGCGAAGAAGTGTAAACAGGTGGAGCCCATCCATTGTGTGGGTCCCCTCTCCGCATCTCCCACACACCACCTCACGCACACACACACACACACACACACACACACACACACACACACACACACACACACACACACACACACACACACACACACACACACACACACACACTTCCCCCTCTCAACTGCATTCCTCCATCACCGCCCACCACCCCACTGCTTGTGGGCTTTTTTTTTCTGTTTTGTTTTGTGTGTATTTTTTTCGGGGCTCTAAAACGGGACCCTTTGTGCTGTTGTTGGGCCACAAGCCTTCACAACGGCCTCCCTCGCCTCTCCAGGGAGCCTTTCACCGACGCTCTTTGTGACATCGTACACAGGGTGGGGTGGGGTGGGGGTGTGGAGGGGGTGTTTGGGGTTCCACAGGATCCATATCACAGCCTGGCCCCCCACGTAACCGCACTCCCTTAATTTTCCCAACGACTGTGCCCCTTCCTTTCATTCTCAGGTTTTCCTTAGTCATTACAACATCGATCGGGAGTGAATGTGTTTTGATCAATATTCTATCAGTGCATTACTATAACTAAAGTATTTGAGGAAACAGTCGTATATCATGGACGATAGATGGAAAATAGCATTGATTTGAACAAACATTGTCACATAGTTATGTACACAAGTAATAATGTGCGGCCCCTCGTTGTTTTGTCATTGTGTACTTACTGGTGCATTAATACATGAATCAAGGAAGAATGAGGACTTAGTTCTGAACTAGTTCAAAGCATTTGTGTTTGTTCCTTGCTGCATGTATGTCTACTGTTGGTCTCAGGCCATGTGTTGACATTAAACTATGAGAATGTGCCTGTGTGTGGTTGTGTTTGTATGTATGGGAGTGTGTATATGGGTCAATATATGCCTGTCTAGCTGTGTATGTGAGTGTGCGTAAGTTTGTGTTAGGGAAGGTATCAGTGACATATAGATGATGGAATCCTTCGCAGGAGAGAGAGAGAGGGGGAAGAACGACAAGGAGAGAAAAGAAAGAGAGAAACTTCTGTTCGCCTGGGGAGTACTCTGCGACCCATCTGTTGAAATCGCTCCACATATTGTGACCTAGTTAAAGAGGAAAAACTTCCCTTTCATAGGTAGCGAGGACTACTGCCATGTCTAGGCGTTTGACACTTATCCGTTTGTTTTGTTGGTCTAGTTGTCTCGAAATAGCGGACTTTTGCATAATTTCTACCCTTACATATGTATGATGATAAGATACTAATGAATGAAGGGTTAAAACAAACAACCACCATTGCCAATGTGCCTCTCCTTAAGTATTAATTAAAAGACGAGCTCTGTATTCAACACCATCCAACACTCGCTAACCTGGTTTGCTTTGCTGTATCTCCCCCTCATTCAAGACATCACTTTTCTTTCTGTTTTATTGTCTTTCTTGTACCCCAAGGACTTCCATCTTTTTGTGAAGGCAGAAGGAAGAAGGGGGTGGGTGATGTGGAGAGGAGGGGGTGGGGGGGTGAGGAGGGGGTTGAGGCAGCGATATCCCTCACGTTCATAAAGAGGCAGAATTGGTTCTGAGGGTCTTTCAGGGCAACCTGACCTTGGGAGGAAAACCAGGGAAGACTCTACGGTTGCATCCCAAATGGCCCCATATTTCCTATAAAGTGCACTACTTTTGACAAGAGCCCTATGGGCCCTGGTTAAAGGTAGTACCCTTTAAAGGGAATAGGGTGCCATTTGGGACACAGTCTACCTCCATGGACCAGGAGGGGTTAAGTGGGGCCTGCCCAACACACACACACACACACACACACAGACATACATGCACGCACACACACAGACACACACGCACGCACACACACACGCATACATATACACACACAGACACACAGACACAGGTGACAAGAGGCTCCTTTTGTGCGCCACTCTGACAATATTATGCTAGGCCAAATGAAAATTAATTTGGCTTTTTTGCCAGGAAGTGCTCTTCTTGGCCATCTCCAGCCCACTTGAGCTCAGGTTTGGAGTGGCGAATAGGGTTCTCCTCACTTCCCTCACCCGCTCATTGTCTCCCCTGCCTGCCTCCCCAAATGAGGCCCCTGGGTCTCCCTGCATCACCGGGGGGATGGCAGGAGGATGGTGTAACCTTTTGGAGATTTTGCTGTCCACCATTTTGTCCTTTCTGTTCCTAGCCAGCCTGCAGAGATACGCATATTGCACAGTCATCTGACTCAAACCAGTGACATATACACAGATAAAAATATTGAAAACATTCACAAGATTCATAGAATGAGAACTGTACACAATGATACAAATATGATGGAGAGAAAAGGCCTGGAAGAAATAAATCCATCTTTCCATCAAAGCCCCTTTCAGAGTACCACATACTGTACGTCCTCTAAGGCAATAGGAGTGCTAATCTAATTAGTTTTCTCTTTTAGATCATAATGAATACAGTTACGTGGACATGCAAGGAGGGCCTGATTCTAGATCAGCACTCCTACTCTGAGACGTTTTGTGAGTACGGGCCCTGATCTTGGTAGCCCTTTAAGATCATTATAACAATTAGGACCTGTGACCTGCACTCCACTCCTCCACTCCCCTCGAATCAGAGAGCGCTTTGCAGGGGCCAAACGGAGGTGTCACCTCCAAACGTAGTCGTCACCTCCAAGTGAGGAAGTACACAAGATGTGGGCCATAATCACAGTGCCCTATCCCTGCTCCTCTTTGTCAAGCCGCCACGTAGCCCGCATAAAATTTTAAGTGCGAGTGTGATTATCGCTGGGCATTCATTTTTAATGGGCTTTGCCTCTATGTGTTTTAGCATGCGGAAAAGGCCCGGCAATCGGCTGACTCGGCCCGTTTTCTGCTGAGCGGGCATATATTTATCGCATATATACATGCGCAGCTTATTTCTTCTTCTCCATGCCAACCCTATTTTTCTTCATCCTCCTCATTTCCCTCCCATCTTTCATCCCTCCTTCATTCCAGAATGGTGGGAGTAGAGCGAGTCAGTGCCCTCTGAGGCCTCTCTACCCAGTAGGGTTAGCTATGCTGGGGCGTCGGACCAGCCAAGCCACTGCTGCACTGACCTTTCTCTAGTCTGAGGATAGTACTTGTGGAAGAGCAGAAGAGCAGAATCTTCATAAAATAAATCAAATTAGCTGGTGTAATTAACATATTGTTAATTTGTGCATAAAGTGCTTATAAATTGTGTTCATTGCTAATCCAGACACTGAGTTGTATTTTCTCTAATCGAATCTATTCTGTTCTATTATTTTCTATTCTATTCTACATTATATAACAGCAATCTCCTACATTGACTACAACTGTTTAAATCCATTAAGACTACAGGCTACTCATGCCTGACTTAAGAAAGGAGCCTGATAGAAGAAAGTAGACAGTCTGACAGTACAGTAGGCCTACATGCTTGCTTCCATTCTTATAAAAGGCTCTTAATAATACACTGATGAAAAAAGAAAGCCAGGCATCACGTGAAACACAAAGAGATAAGACTTTCAAATTAAAATAGCTATATAGGCACACAGTCCAGTATACGGAAATCAATAACACATTATTAGCTGAGCAGGGCCAAGAGCAGAGATATGTGAAGCTAAATACATATATATTCATAATAACAATATTGAGATGTATAAATAAAGGGAAAAAGGAAGGAAAAGGGGGGAGTAAATTCCAACTGGCATTATTAGCTGCCAGTCTCCTTCCAATATGTGCCTTGACTCCGCTGCCCAAAACGGTAACTGTCCAATGCCAGATCAAATTAGAGAGACTGACAGGCAATAAGAAATTGGTAAAGGTAAACGCGTTTCCTCTCCCTTAGCCGAGAATCCGGAGTCCTTTACATATTAGAGGGGGGAGGCAGAAGCTAAGGGAAGTCCTGATAAAGTTTTTATTAAAGCCATGTGCATTTTCTCCCCTTTCCCCCCTAGATCCTGATAAGGCCTGACAATGACACAGGCATCCCAAGGACACATAAATGGCGTCACTGTCACTCTGTTTGCCATTCGGTGGAAGCTGCTGTGGCCACAATACTACCTCGGCTAGCAGCTAGCTAGCAGCCATGGACCAAGGTATGCTAGCTATAGGTCTTTACAACAACAGATATGTTTGATCTGTTTTATATAAACAGGGAATTACGTAGAAAGTTGCTTTTACCTGGGCAAAAAACATACGTTTACGTATGATACTGTAAATAAATCTGGTTTATGTGTGTAAGTAAAATGCTTCTGCCTACAGTATGTTAAGTCCCTGAACAATGGTATGACAGCATAGTGTGTAATTCGGCTCTTTTCTTCAGTTCATTCTCACTTTTTCCCACTAATTCTGTTCCCTCGTTTCTCCATCCTCTGCCCTCTTCTCCACTCTCCCTCCCTCCTCTCTTCTTCCACAGCTCCTCTCTCTCCTACTTTACCATCTGACTTTTAGCACTGGGGCCACACAGAGTGCACTGGTAGGCCTTTTCAGGGGCCAAAACAAAAATCCACTCCACTTCCCAGATGCTGTTTCACTGTGCCTGCCTGCGAACGAACGCTGCCCAGTTTATTTTCAAATGAATAGCTGGGGAAAAAACTAAACAGCCTTTTAGCTGCAGATGCGAGGAAAGGAGGCCCCCCAGTTTCTACAATCTCTTCTCGCTACTTCTCAGCGGGTCCATCTTTCTCTCGCTCTTTGAACTGCGCATGGGGCCCGGTGCCATTGTGAGGCGTGCCTTCTTCCTCCTCTTCCTCTGTGGGTTTTGTCTCTCCGTTTCTCAGTCCCATTGAGAACTCCAGCCCTTTTGTTGTTGGCTCCTTTGTAGCTTTGAGAATAGCCTTCATCTGCTTGTTCTCTCTCCACTCCTCTTTCTCCCTCTTCTCTCCCTCCGGAGAAGGACAGGAAGCAAATGCAAACAAGGCCCAAACATCCGGCCCACCTGAGCTCATTACTGTTTCATTTTTCTCTCTTTCTCTTTTTCTCTCTCTCCCACACGCTCCGTCGCTACCTTTTCCACAGACCCCCGTCGGTGAGCCTGCTGGTACATCACACACTGAACACGTTGGCACGCTGAACCTCACAGTGGAAGTTGTCCATCACAATAAAAGTGTTTTCATATTGTGCCTCTATGTTGTCATATTGACGAAACCAAACCAGTACTGTAATATGATGGTAAAGTACACAAGCAGGCAGTGCAGTGGATTGTTTGGCGAAGGGAAATATGCATTACATGGACTATGACAGCGTAAACTCCTCAGACAACTTCCTTTGGCATCTGTTTTCTTATAGATGATGTCCATCATCATTTGAATGTGTGGAAGTGTGGATAGGTGGAAAATCGTTCCATTTTGAAGTCTACGATTACCAGACATCCAGTGCTCCACTGTGACATAGTCTGTTGTTGTTGCTGATCTGCCAGCCCAGCTAAATGAAAGCATTAGCCTTGTAAATAAACAAAAGGGAATACACATGAACATTAATTGCAAGTGTTGCAAAGCATTACAAAGTACAGTCATACGAATGGGCAAAATAATAGTGATCGATGGTGCCAATGAGATAAAGGAAGAAGGGAAGTGAGAAGATGTCCAAACAGACCTCCATCATCTACAGTCTACAGCAGAGGGAAATAGATGAGACATGGGCCCAGTCTGAGAATGACTGGAGGGAGGGAGAGGGAGAGAGAGAGAGAGAGAGAGAGAGAGAGAGAGAGAGAGAGAGAGAGAGAGAGAGAGAGAGAGAGAGAGAGAGAGAGAGAGAGAGAGAGAGAGAGAGAGAGAGAGAGAGAGAGAGAGAGAGAGAGAGAGAGAGAGAGACATGGAGCTCTCTGCCAGGCCAAATCCCTGTTGTGTTGGCACAGCCATGCCAACCCGCCAACCCTGCCCGGGCCCCTCTGAGGACAGCGAGGAGCGTGTGTGTGCCTGTGTTGTGCCGCGGGACACATCCTCAGCCTGGCATGACCCCCACAGCCCTGGCATGGTGGCAGGCAGCACTAGCGTACAGGACAGTGCCCGCACCCGCCCCAGGGGTCAGGGTAAGAGGGCACGCTGCCTGGTGAAGACACATGATGGGAGTCTGGCTTCTGTCACGCTGCCCGCTGCCTGGGCAGGGCAGAGACGGAGGGAGGGGAAGGCCTGGCACAGAGCATCAGCAACTGGTTAAGTTGGCACTGGGGGCCACATAGCATTCTTTCACATGCCATTCCTGGCACCAGCTCTAGCATGGCTTCTGTCATTGTTCCAGGCGGTCCCGGGTTCCCCGAACTGCAAATGAGTTTGGTATTTAGCTTGGCTCTGTTGTGGGGCAGCAGGCAGTCTGGACTAAGTGACCATGACTTCTAATAGAGGGCAGGACATAAGGGTCGAAGAGACTCTTTATCAAGGAGAGTATATACAGTAGAGACTGCAACATATAGACACACTGAGGAGTATTTAGTGGGAATACACACAGGAGCTTTTATGCTGTCAATCAACAACACCAATGCTACAACCAACACTTCTGGCTTCATTTCATTTAACAAAATAAAAGGACCTACACTTTCATATGTTTATCACACTATCTATCCCATTCCACTCTTTCACAGTCACAGTCACACAGTCAGTAGTACACAGACCGACTCCACCCACCTGCTTGTGTCTCCTCTTGCCTCTCTCTCCAGCTTTAAAAGGTAAGCACACTGCCGTCTGGGGGCATTAAATAAATAAAAGCAGCCGGCCGACAGGCTGGGGGTGGGGGTCGCTTCCCCGCTCTGAGGGGAGAAGGGAGGAAGGAAGGAAGGGGGGTGTTGGTACAGAGATGGATCACCGGCACTTGTATCTTCTCCGCGGCCCATACTGCCTTGCAGTGTGCCAGCAGCAGCCCATTTACATTACGGAGATTTAAGCTGTCTGAGGCGATGGTGACAAGTCAAGGTGTTTCACTTTAATTACACCAGGCAAGGTCACCTCCTTCCTGGCTCGCCCTTGCAGTCGTACGCAAAGGAGGAGAGGAGGAGGGAGGAAGAGGGAAGAGAAAGACACGCCTGTATTTACATTCTCATTTTCAGGCGATGGCGGTGTCTTTAATACACAGTGTGTGGCGGTGCACACACATGTACAGATGTAGGATATTCATTTGATCACCCTGTTGCAAGAGAACTTTCCTGCAATGCACATTTTTCACTTCTAGTGTATTTGATGTGTCGCTTCTGAAGTTGGTAATTTCCACTTTAAAATGTCAGACTTTAAATTTACCAACCTCTACAAAAATGTCCATTCATTATAATGCACATAATGATTCACATTTCCTGTTGCTGCAGGATTATTTTGATGCTGTAACAAACTGGCTCAAATTAAGATCCTACATCTGTACGCATACACGGACACACACACACAGTGATGAAGACATATAGCATATATACACGAATGCAAAGAGGAATTTACAACAACAAAAAAACTCATAAACACACATATATATATACACACATAGAAACTCATACAAATATTTAACACGTACACACACACACACAAACACACACACATCCAAGCCAGTTTGTTGTAACTAATCCCAAGTGACAAAATAAATGGCACGGCATATGAGGGCTATTTCTATAATGGGCCATCCGCCATTGACGTGACATACTGTATTACAAAGC
The DNA here is from genome assembly GCF_964263955.1 of Coregonus lavaretus. Taxonomy (NCBI): domain Eukaryota; kingdom Metazoa; phylum Chordata; class Actinopteri; order Salmoniformes; family Salmonidae; genus Coregonus; species Coregonus lavaretus. Next base: position 188,333 of record NW_028166896.1, read on the forward strand.
CTTAATATGACACCTATTGCTGCACAGTGCTCTCCTCTGCTGCTTGTCCCTGGCTGCATCCCAAAAGGGCTCTGGTCAAAAGTAGTGCACTATAAAGGGAATAGGGTGCCATTTGGCGGACACCCTCTGTCCCGGCCCGGGGCCATAGTGTTGTACAGTGGATCTGACAGGCAGGGGAGTTCACACAATAGTGCCTTAAAGGTGTGAGATAGCCCAGCCGACCAGCCGCCCAGCCATGAGAGGCCCACAGAGGGCTGCCAGAGATAGGGGCTACGCGGCTACACTACAGTCAGGCTAGGATGATCTGATGTGGGCTGGCAGACAGGTATTTGGGGGGTTTCCCACCCTCTCTCTTTCTCTCTTTCTCAATTATTGTACTCGTTCAAGTAGAACTCTCTCTCCCTCTCTCTATACATCAGTCACAACAGCATGCCCCTCAGGTAAGTGTGAGCATGACATAGGGTGTTTCTCAATATACATTACATTTACATTTACATTTACGTCATTTAGCAGACGCTCTTATCCAGAGCGACTTACAAATTGGTGCATTCACCCTATAGCTAGTGGGATAACCACTTTACAAAATTTTTTTTTGTAATTATTTTTTTTTTTTATAGGGGGGGGGGGGGGGGGGGGGTAGAAGGATTACTTTATCCTAACCCAGGTATTCCTTAAAGAGGTGGGGTTTCAAATGTCTCCGGAAGGTGGTGAGTGACTCCGCTGCCCTGGCGTCGTGAGGGAGCTTGTTCCACCATTGGGGTGCCAGAGCAGCGAACAGTTTTGACTGGGCTGAGCGGGAACTATGCTTCCGCAGAGGAAGGGGAGCCAGCAGGCCAGAGGTGGATGAACGCAATGCCCTCGTTTGGGTGTAGGGACTGATCAGAGCCTGAAGGTACGGAGGTGCCGTTCCCCTCACAGCTCCATAGGCAAGCACCATGGTCTTGTAACATATACATACTACCGTGCTCTACACTCCCTGCTCTGAGTGCATTCTTCGAGGGCGTTCTCTTGAGTACGTTCTTATTAGGACGAGAGTGTGGAGAATGCATACATTTTGCATTTGAGAAGCACTCCTGTGCTACTGCATTATCTTTGACCTTTGAAGGTAAATTGCGTCATCAACATATTGGCTGTTCATCTATGCTGGACTTTCCTGGATCACGACTACCCTCTGTAACTAATGTTATATGTTATATATCTGATTTTGTTTAATATTGCATCATTGTCAGTAAAACAATTGAGACTGTTAATCCGTTTGTGTTTTGTATTATTTAGCTAAGCTAGCTAACTTTAGCAAGAGACGACACGTGTTTACAATTATATGCATTAGCTTGCAACACATTTAACATAACGTTAACATAGAACATAAGTATAGATAATGACCCTACTTGTCTACTAGCAAAATGTAACTTGCTAGTTCAGTATCTTGCTATAGGTTATCCCTTGTCATGATCCATGGTTATTTAGCAAGCTGCCCAAGTTAGCTTGCTAGCTAAGCTATCACTCGTCATGATCCATGGCTACATGGGCTACTACACAGCCTGCAAGAACTCTGTCAACCCTGGGAAAAAACGCCAATATAACCTGGTATTATCTACGCTACAAATAAACATCCGGACGATACACAGACCCAACAGCTAGGAGGATATCCATCCGGTGGAGGGCAGCCAGTATGCTGATATTATCGCTCAGTCAGCACTGGTCGCCATCCTCTACGTCAGATGTTCTTTTTTGAAGTGAGAGGGCGGGGGTCGGGACCCAAGAATCTACCAATTCTTCGTGGCTAGCTAGCTAGCCAGTAAGCCCTATTGACTTGGGGTTGTGATCTACGCACACTATATATAGTGGGTATTGTAGGCAGGTAAACATGCCAATATTAACATATCAAGATAAAATATGTAGTCAGGCAACATATGAGATGTGAATGGGCAACATTTAATTCCAAAGTCAGAGTTTATTTTCTCTCGCTTCAGCCCAAATAATGGCCAACATGCCTTTAAGAAATGTTGCGTCCTTTTTTTTTACATGGTTAAGTCATATTTTTGTCCATCCTTTTCGTTGAAGCTTGCATTGATGCATGCTTTGAAATAAAATGGAGCACTGTAGTATGCACATTGAGAAACACCCAGACTGTGTGTATTTGTGCACATCCATGTTTCCTTGTACTAATGTCTAATTATTAAATTAAATAATTTACAAATATTTCTGAAATGTAACTTAAAACAATAAAATAATTTGTTTTAGTTGGGAGAAAACAGAATCGTGTTACATCAGGAAATCCTCTTAATATGGAAGACTAACCACAGCTCGTTGTGCAGAGGCAGTTCCACAAAGGTTTGATGGCAAGCTGTCAGTTAAAAGCAGCAATACCTTTTCTTATCAGCATCACAGCTTTACCCGTGAAAAGTGCAGCCAAATTAAAAGGAACGAGAGGGAGAGTGAGACAGAGAGCGAGAGAGACAGAGAGAGAGAGGAGAGAGAGGAGAGAGAGAGGAGAGAGAGAGAGAGAGAGAGAGAGAGAGAGAGAGAGAGAGAGAGGGCGGGGGGGGGGGGGGGGGGGGGGGGGAGAGAGAGAGGGAAGTACCTTCAGGGGAAGTTATTAAAAAAGGGAGCAAGCTGGCTGCATTGGCAGCAGTTCAAAGGGGGTGGATCCCCTCGCCTCCCTGGGCCCAAATGGCAGTTGCTGGCATGACTGCTAAACATACAATGCCTTGTGGCAAAACTGTGTCTTTCATTGACAGATGAGAGGAGTGAGGGAAGGAGGGGAAGGAAGGAAGAGGGTGATGCAAAACACTGCTATTCGCTCCTTTTTTTGGCAAATGAAAGAATTGACCCATAAGAGGTGTTAGCCCTTAACCAACAGCCAGAGAGAAAGACAGAGACAGAGAGAGAGAGAGTTCTCTCTGACAAAGCAGGTTGGTCATAGCCATTAGTGCTAGAAGTGTGAGAATGTGAAGATGTGAAGAATTGTAAAAGGGAACAGTCTGTATTGTTATAATTAGTGGAGCACAGAAGTACTCAGAGGGCAATGTTTCAAGGCTTTAGGTTGAGTTATATTGCAGCCGTTTGATCCTCTGCTGTTTTAGTTGAATACCCAACCTGTTCACAGTCAGAGGGTAACCTATGACTAAATGCTACCATTGAATATTTTATAAGACTTATTTTTAGTTGTATTTTAGTCAAAAAATACTTTTCAAACCCATTCACATATGCTAAATAGACTGCATGAGGTCCTTAATTCAATCAATCCCAGCGGCTGAAATGCATGAATGTATGGATTAATTTACTCAAATAAAACATGCTTACAGAATGAAATACATAGAAACTCAATGCTATCTTGTTGCTTGTGAGGAATATTATTCAACGTTTATCCTCAAAACGGTTAATAGCTTTTATTGAGTTAATATTGTCAATATCACAGTCAATATCTACATACATGTTTATGAGGATTTATTCCATTCACACTAGAATCTAGATGACATAGCAGAACATTCAGTAGCACCATGCACACACATATATACACATATATACACACACACACACCACTAAGCCCAGAGAAATGCTACGAGTAAAGGGACACGCATCAGTGACAGGAGTCACTGCTCTGTACTGTATATTGGCCACCTGAGAGCAGTGTGATGCAGTACGGTGCCTTAGGAGGACAGGAGGGAACTAGCATGTACAGTATATCAGCTCTGAAAAAAGACAGAAACACACACACAGGCACACAATCAAACATGCATACACACATACAGCGAAAAACACACACACACAAACACACACTGGCACACATGCATGTCACACAAGAAACACACACACACACAAACATGAATACAAAAACACACATACACAGACACACTCTTCCTCACACACATTTAGACAACATACACACACACGTAGCCTACACTGGGGAGAACAAGTATTTGATACACTGCCGATTTTGCAGGTTTTCCTACTTACAAAGCATGTAGAGGTCTGTAATTTTTATCATAGGTACACTTCAACTGTGAGAGACGGAATCCCTGCTGCAGTGTATGCAAACCTGGTCAAGACCTACAAGAAACGTATGATCTCTGTAATTGCAAACAAAGGTTTCTGTACCAAATATTAAGTTCTGCTTTTCTGATGTATCAAATACTTATGTCATGCAATAAAATGCAAATTAATTACTTAAAAATCATACAATGTGATTTTCTGGATTTTTGTTGTAGATTCCGTCTCTCACAGTTGAAGTGTACCTATGATAAAAAATTACAGACCTCTACATGCTTTGTAAGTAGGAAAACCTGCAAAATCGGCAGTGTATCAAATACTTGTTCTCCCCACTGTACATGTAAACAATGAAAAACACACTCTTGCCCCTGCTCATAGCGACATGATTTACGCATACATACAGTATATAATCAGAAGCCTGAAGTAGCCCAGATCCCAGGTCTAGAGCAAGGCCAGGGAGATAATGCTGAAAGGTCAGGAGCTCTAAGCCCATCAGTAAGAGCTGTCCCATCAGCCCATACTGGCCCAGGGCAACTGCAAGGGCCCAGGGAGGGGTTGGAGGGGTGGAGGGGTGGAAGGATGCAGGGAGAGGACCCGTCCTGCAGCCCCAGTCCACAAAAGTAACAGGGGAGGCTGGTGCAAAGCGAGGGGGGAGAATTAACCTCTCAGAGGGGGTGGAGGAGTGGGGGAGAAAACCAGTCTGTCCTTCAGTCTCCAGTCCACAACCGTCTTGGAGAAATTATTTGGTCAAGTGACTGGAAAGACTGTTTTTCCTTTATTTATTTTTTAATAAACGAGTATGGTGTCCATATTAGGACAGTCACACTTTACATGAGGTCAACAAGACCTGGCATGTTAGTGCTACTCCCCACATCTACAGTATATCTCCTGACACAAACTCTAGAACACAAGACGTTCCAAATGCCAAGCACCAATTCTGTACTATCACATACAACCGACATATCACATTACACTTTGCTGTATCACTGCAATGTTCCAGTCGATTCAGATAACATTGTATAGGAACTGTGAAGGGGCAGAGTAAGGATGTATCTCAGTGTTGTGAATCAGACCAGAGGATATTGAAGGGTTTGTCTGTGTCCGACGCCCAGACTCAGTACAGTGCGTCTGCCTGCCTGAGAGACTCCTCTCTATGTCCGTGGGAGACAGGCACAGTTGTCAAGCCCTGGCCAAGTCAGTCACGCTGCCATTGAGCTGCAAACAATGACCCAAATCTAATGACAGATGACATGTAGGGGTGTGTGGAAAACTCCCCAACCCCATCTGTTTGTCTGCTGCCAGTGAAAGACGCATGGGCAAGCATGTGCAAAGACACATTCAGAGGATAAGCGCATACACACTCAACGCACGCGCACATACACACACATGCACGGAGCAAACGTACACACACATGGAACACACGAACACACAAAAGTACAAGCACGTGTTTTATCTTCAAAATGTGCAGTTAGGAATACATCATAGATAGAAATGCTAGTTGTTGTTTCAAAATGGCATTACACCTGTTCAAATCTCAACAATATTTTTTTATCTGTGTCTGAATCTGTAGGCTTAGGTCAAGTATCTGAAGCAAGGTGTTTCCAGTCGTCAACTTACAAAAGAAAATGTAACGGATGTGAGGCCCACATTTCTGAAAAGCTCATTTGTCTGCGTCCCAACTCTGGTGAAAGTCAAAAGAAGGTTGAGTGTAGAGAAAGATATGAGTGATATGCAACATACAGTAGCTGCCACAGTAGTGAAGGATTTTATTTTAAGTGAATAAACTGAGATTTAGATGCTCTTCACATGGCACACAGCTGCTAAAGGGATCCGGCAAAGGTAACAGCTTTTCTAGTTTTTAAATGTATTTCCTTCAATGTAGCACTCCGCTAATAACATAATGGCAGGTGGAATGTCACTGAGTGGTGTAATGCACCTAAGTCCTCACAGGCATTTTAATGCTTTCCTAATTGGAGCCCACGTTGGCACACGGGAGGCAGGGGAAGGAAAAAATAAATGATTTGTAAAACGTCGTATGCAGAACTAATAATTAGCCTTCGTGGCTAATGTATGGCTCTTTGCAAAATGGAAAAACATGTGGGTTGTTAATTGGCTCTGCCTGAAAAATACATTTAAAACTCATCATTTCATTTTACCAGCCTTTGTGGAGAGTTGTGTTTAGACAGAGAAGAAAATGGGACACGAAAGCTGTTTTTATATCAATTTTTTAGGTTAATGGTCAAGTTTTCAGGCTTTTAAATATCGGCTAATCCTCGCTGAAAGGATTTGGGTTCATTAATTGCGTGTGATTTTTCTCATTTTTTGGTACGTGGGAAGTTTTTGAATGGAAACTCGAAAGCTTTCAAGCAAGGTCTCATGACATGAGAGAAAGCACGAGTTTTTCCATTTTAATTTGTACCACAACACCCCCCTGGTAAACACTTCACGTGCTTTGAAAATGAAGTTTGGTATAATCAAACCTTCAAATTCGGAGGAAAAATTTCCCCACGAAACTTGAACTGTATCTACGTTCGCTGCAATTTAAAACCATAAAAAATGACCCCTCATTTGTTCATCTCACCAAAGTGAAGTCCAATGCAAACATCTATTGATTTGTGATGCTATCTTCAGGTCCATAAACCCTCCTCCACCACTATGACCCCTGGCCCTAAAGCTCATATATAGCCCTTGCCATTCCTTAATAATGACTCTGAGGCTGTCCTAATGTGGACACTGTAAATGACTGGTGGTTGGTGGGCACACTGCTTGGTTGTGGCCTACAGGCAGTGACCAGGGCAGAAAGGGCCAATAGTAGTAGAATTGAGTGGGGCTTTCACACAGACAGTGTCCTAGCTCCCGGGTTATATTGTATCACTGTCATTGGCTAAAAACATGTCTTCTATCTTCTAAAACCACACCCTCAGGGTTGAGCTCGGCACTTGCAGGCCTGTTATATATCAACAGATAATGGCCAAAGTCAAATCGTTCTTTCTTTGAAAGCACTCAGCTGTTGCATGGGAGATATGGCAAGTGGTACAAATGAGTCCTTAGCCCAGTTCCTCATAGATAAACTGTTGACCCTGAAAGAGGCTCAAATCATTTTTTGCGTTCTAGTGTGCTCGTTTCTCTAAAAAATGAAGTTTCACGAAACATCCCCTCTGTAAAATGAAATGAAAAAAGGGAGCCCGAGGTGAAGGAGCAGGGAAATCATTTAAAGTACCATGATGAGGTGCCTTGAGAAAGTAAGTTGTCCTATAATTGTAAAAGCTGGTTTTGACCATTTAACCTGGGCTTCGAATCAATCATACCCACACAAGCACACACACAAGCGCGAGCACACACACGCACACACATCCAAACATGCGCACGCACAAACAAACACACACACACACAGGCCTAGAGATACATTCAGCTCCATACAAAATAATACAAAATAAAGTGCTCTTCATATTCATTATTATTCTTAAACTTCCCATACACTACCATTACATTCATGTAAGGTGCCCATTCATCAAGGTCAAAGCAACCTCTTATGAAATATACAGTACAGAGAGATTTACACCCTACTCTAAGCGTCAACAGAATTGAGATGCATGGACAAATTGTACACATAACTTTATCATCACCCCCAGTCCTGATGAGGAGAGATATAAAGTTAATTATGGGATGTATCTGGCCCTGCAGCAGTTAACACAGCCTACCTACCTCATGGACTCCAGCCACATCATGGGAGAGTGTATCTCACACCTGCCTCAAACACAACCAGTGTGTGATGGGTGAGTTGAAGGAGTCAGCCGCAGGAGGGTAAATCACAGAATAACAGGATTTATTCCGGAAAAAATTGTTACGCAGTAATGCGTCAAAACAGTCCAGTGCGCAAAACAGGAACTCACTCTCACTTTAACGACCAGGGAAGCGCCTTCTCTCGCTTTTTGAACAGCGTTCCTCTAAAATTACCTATTTCATGTACCTGCATCTCACTTCCCGTGCCAAACATCTGCTTCTCTTTCCCCTCAAATTCCTTTTTATTAGGGTTAAGATCTCTCTTAAGATTGACTAGCCTCATCTTAAGTGCCATGGCAAAACGTTGGACAACATAGGCCTATATGTAGCTGAAATGCTGTGGCACTGTCAAATCTTGTTCAGTGTCCATATTAGGAAAAAGTCACACATCCACGGAGGTTGTGTGGCTCTGTCCTAATAAGAACGCTATAGTAATGACTTAACACTAGAACCTACAGTAACATAAACTAATGAAAACACTCTTGTGTTAAGTCATTACTATATATAATGTTACCCAAGGCCTTCATAAACACAACCAAATGATTATTTTTGTGATAGCATATATGAAATGTATTCATTCCTCAGACTGACTGCTAATTAGCTTGAAGGGGGGTCCGTCGAGGCCCAGCGGTTCTAGTGTTAATGTCACCCCTTCGTGACAGATGTGCCCAACATTGACATCTTGGGAAACTAAAGAAATGGCACGGAACCTATCCAGCTGGTTCTGGACCTGATGCCAACTGTCCGTCTAGGCTGGCAGCTTGCTCTAACATGCTAGTCGAGACCTGCGCCGGCTCACCCGGACCAGTTTGATGCCAGGGGCCATCAGATGCCAATGCCTCACACTCCGCTCTCAGATGGGCCAATTGATGCATTAAATCAAACTCGGAGGGGGAAAAAGAACATTAAGACTGACAACAACAACTTAAAACGTCACGTGTTACTCCAATGTTATTATATTTTGTGCAGTATTACTTGTATGAAAAGTACAACTGTAGGCAACAGTCATCTTTCCAAACTTTTTAGAGAATGTAATATAATCTAATCAAGTCAAATAGAATAGAGCAGAATGTCAATCTAGAAGAGCATCACAAGTTGTGGTTGTGATAGTCTCAAACACACAAAGTTGAACTCTTTGCGAAGAACACCTGCACCAACAAAACATCATACTCCTTCCTCCGTCAGTGACATTTTTTCTAAATGAGATTCAGTTAATGAAGCGTCAGTAAAAAGTAAACATTACTCCTACTCTTCTACTCTCAAAACAATTGGAGCTATAGTGGGTGGACTGGAGATCCTCCTCAATTCTCTACCTTATTCTCTGCTCTGAAGTCACACCCCCTGTAGAAAGATGAAATATTCAACTCATTTTCATTACCGGCCTCTGTACTACTGTACTCTACTCCTCTGCCGCGGAGCGCAACGCGGACTGCCTGTTGAGTCATGGCAGTGGTGATAGCGGTGGCGTTTCAAGCTATCAGTAGGAGTTGAAAGACGTGCCGAAGGAGGGATGCGAAGCACACATCTGCTTTGTGCGAATCAAAGAGAATCAGATGCAGTGTTTGTGATACCTCGGCTTCCCGAAGTTAGCGCTGGTTTGATGAGTGTTTGATGTCTCCACCACACAACGAAGGTGGTGGTGGAGACACGCACACATGCAGAGTGCAAGCACTGACACACACACACAAGCATGCACAGAGGTGTATGCACACATGCTGGGAACACAGAAAGAGGCATGACCTCAAACAGACACACAGACAGACAGACAGACAGACAGACAGACACATACCGACAGACAGACAAACAGATACATGCAGTGAAATATGCAGGCACTGACACACAGATAAAACATATAAACTCAACCCTAACCACACAAAGAGATAGACAGACAGACTATGGGAGATCCAGAGACTGTCTGTCAGTCAATGCAATGAGCGTTGACAACTCTGTAAATTATGTTTCTGTCACTGTGCAGCTCTAATCACTCTCCTTTTAGTCCAACCCAGCCTCTCATATTTGATCCTCAGACTGCCACGGTATCAAAGAAACAGCATGTTTATTGCAAACGGCTGAAAACACACACACGCACACACACAAAGAGAAAGCGTCAAGGCAGTCGCAACCACTCACATCTCCCCTATTGTCAGCCACAGAGTGAAGTGTAGGCAGGATAGACTGTTAGACAAAACAGATAGAAGGAAGAACAACAGATAAACAGAAAGGGAAAGAAAGAAACAGAGAGAGCAGAAAGACAGTTTACATCACACAGCAGGCATACACACCATGGGCAGGTAGTGTGCTTGTCAGAACACATTGCCATCTCTTAATTGGGTCATTTTTGATATACCAACGCCGGTGCCAGCGTGGTGGTTGACGGGGACGTGTCAGGGAGCCAAGAGCCTGCGAGGCCTCGCTGGCACTGTATCAAAGCAGGCGCAAACGCTTCTGCTGCCCGCAGACAATCTGGCAAGCCCGTCACACCACCAAGGCGCAAGAACATCCAAAAACATAACTCCACAGCTCCATAGCTCCATTGCTTTGCCATCAGGGTGTAATTGGTACATGTGCATTTTGGGGGCGCGTTCAAAGGGGCTACGTAATCACATGTGTACTATGAAATTGGCTGTTTTGTACACATTTTCCTTGGCACTCCACCCCTCCATTGCACCCCAACCTCCTCCCTACTCTGTCCAGTCCTCTATATCTTTCTTTCTCTCTCTCTCTCTCAATCAACAACTCTGTGCTGAGTCTCTCTCTCTCTCTCTTCTCTCTCTCTCTCTCTCTCTCTCTCTCTCTCTCTCTTCTCTCTCTCTCTCTCTCTCTCTCTCTCTCTCTCTCTCTCTCTCTCTCTCTCTCTCTCTCTCTCTCTCTCTCTCTCTCTCTCTCTCTCTCTCTCTCTCTCTCTCTCTCTCTCTCTCTCTCTCTCTCTCTCTCTCTTCTCTCTCTCTCTCTCTCTCTCTCTCTCTCTCTCTCTCTCTCTCTCTCTCTCTCTCTCTCTCTCTCTCTCTCTCTCTCTCTCTCTCTCCTCTCTCTCTCTCTCTCTCTCTCTCTCTCTCTCTCTCTCTCTCATATCGCCCCAGGTTTGACCATGCAGTTTAGGCTGTGAGGCGGACAAGGATGCCTAATTTTTAGTCGCTGCTTGGTTTGACAGATTTATCTTGTTTGTGTGTGGTGTGTGTGTTGTGTATGTGAGTGTGTGCGCACGCTTGTGTGTGTGGGACTGTTAGCACAAACATTTATGGGTGTGGGTGAGAAGCGGTAAGACTGCTTCACACTAACATCCTCCATTATCCAGAAATGTATGAAAGCTATCATCATCTGCGCACCCTTGTCTTATTTTGTCACAATGAACACGCTTCAATCTTGTCTCTCCTTTGTGTGGCAGCGCTGCATGCCTCCCAGCCTGTGATCTGCTGACATTGGCTGGGCTGAACCAACTGCAGCTGCTTACTGACCGGAGGGAACTTGTCTAATTAACCAGATTGTGATTCCAATGAAGGGTCACTTTTGTTCCCAGCTGTTGGCCAGTCTGGCAGACCCAACCCAAGGCACTGTCAAGACCTGCGAACACCCCTGGACCGGGCCGAACCCCTAACCACCCAGACAAAGGCTGATCCTTCCTGGCATGCCAAGATGAATCACGCCTGAGTCTCTATAAATTAAACATGAGATCTGGAGGAGTTCTTTAAAACGGAAAACCCGGAGGATATTTTCTCTTCCTCAAATTCACCCACGCTGTTTTTGTGACTCGGACTCACTCAGACATGAAGAAAGAAAGGTGGGGGAAGAAAAGGTATAAACAGGTAGAAGGAATTAGCAAACAGTGCCCTCAAAGACAAGTGTGTTGTGGGGTCGTGGGGTGTGTGGGGTTTGTGGCGTGTGTGTGTGTGTTGTGTGTGTGTCAATGGTGACCTTAAAGTGCAGTTCAAAGTGGTCTCTAAAGCCACTCAGGCCCTTTCCATGCATTTTAAGACTCCACTGAACTTCTCCAAATACTCCCTAAGACCATTTCTCACTGATCTATGAGATTTCCAGGGACAACCAGAAACGTATACAGAGTGATGGTGTATATGGAGTCTGAAGTCCTTTCACTTTCATTTGTTTCTCTCGTGTCTTAAGACTGATACTGAGGATGATTCTCTTTGTATAGATTAGGCCTACATTACGGAGGAGGGACAACAAGAAACAAACACAGAGTGAGAAACAACCAGAAACATACACATAGTGATGGTGTAGGATGGAGTCTGCATGAAGTCCTTCCACTTTCATTCGCTTCCCGCAGACTGACTGACAGTGTTAGTTTTTTCTGGAGAATGCCTACATTACGGTTGAATGATACTGTAATTAACAGAACACTGTAATGTCATAACACAGTAGATTGAAGGTGATACTGACATGTCACATCTCATTGTAGAAAGCTACATCATTTTCCAATACGGTATCGTTCCTCCCATTCTGAGGCGTTTATATCCTAATTGCATCTTAGTTGCTAATTGCTCTGTCATTAGGTTTTCATTGTGTTCCCACTCTCTCTGTAAATAAACTAGAGACCTCTAAAGGAACTAGGTCCTGAAGTGACATCCTGGTGCATCAATGTCACCACCACCACCAAGCCCACAATATGAGCCTCAGCTGTAGCAACACTGGAGGGACTTCATTTCACAGCATCTGCTTGACAGGCCCGCACATCGCCACCACCACAATTGTCACCTTTACGAGTAGCAGTCATGCAGCTGGTGTCCTTGATGCCGTGATAATATAGCAGGGTGTCACAGCGCCACGCATCCGCAGCGAATCACTAGCGAGCAGAGCCAAGAGACAAAGCAGATCAACAACAACCCCCATATGGGGGAACAAATCAACACAGAGGTTTTATGATATTGGTCATGGGCTAAGTGACATAAAGATACACCAAAACAACTCTGTTGATCATACCATGATTGCTTTGGTGCTTCGGTTCTTGACACACAGGCCAGGGCTATACCACCCCCATCCCCGGTTTCTCCATCACCCCCCCCCCCCCCCCCTCATTTTTTTGTGGGCCCTGGTGGCAGGGGTCCGCGGGAGCCCCATTTGCTGTGACATATGGCCAACAAGCGCAGCGATCGAGCAGCCTCTGTCTGGGAGCCGTGACTTAGTGTCGTCCCCTGTGCCTCTGGCAGCACAGGGACAGAGGATGAAGGGATGGAGAGAGAGGTGTAGAGATGGAGGGAGGGGGTGGAGGGAGGGAGGGAGGGAGGGAGGGAGGGAGGGAGGGAGGGAGGGAGGGAGGGAGGGAGGGAGGGAGGGAGGGAGGGAGGGAGGGTTGTGGAGTTTTCGCCCTGGAGACACACTGGCAGTCCAAGATTAGAGGGGTAATCAATCTCAGCGTGGAACCGGCGAGTAGGGCCGCTCCTCAGCCCGGCAACCTGGCCTTCCTCCCCAGGTGGGGGTGGGGCAGGGGGAACAGGGAATGAGGGAGTGGGGAGAGAGAGAGGAGAGAAATAGGGGTTAGAAGAGAGAGGGTGGAGAGGTGAGGAGAAAGAGAGAGAGAGAGAGAGAGAGAGAGAGAGAGAGAGAGAGAGAGAGAGAGAGAGGAGAGAGAGAGAGAGAGAGAGAGAGAGAGAGAGAGAGAGAGAGAGAGAGAGGAGGAAGGGAGAGGGAATATGCTTTATTATTAACAGTCATTTTTCCTCTAACAAGCCTTGGTGGCGGACAGGTGATGAAGCGCAGCACCGGGAACACATGATTACTGTCATTGTTGTAAACCTTGCTGCTTTAGTTTAGCTGCCTCTGCTGTCACCTCACTACGGAGGGAGCCTTGTTTTGGGTGCTGCTAGAACCACTAACACACACGATGCCACACACACACACGATGCCACACACACACACGATGCCCACACAGCACATCCACTGGTAGAAGAGCCAACCTGAGAAGTGACACTGGATTAACAAGGCAATTAGGACATAATCTGACAGTATGGACATCTAAACATGTAATCTACTGTATATTGTAGGAACACTGACAGTATAACATAAAGTCTGTAAGGCCCCATCCCTTACAATAGGGTTCACACAGGTAGTCCAGGTCTATGGTAGAGCACATTGGTTAGTGAGCCAGAGAACATTTGTCTCCTGTATAGCAACTGACTTGGATAACTCACTACGGCCTTTCTCAACTGCTATCAATACATTTCCTAATTCAGAAGGAGTTGTACTGTACTATTGTGGATATTTTTTTTACAGGGTAAATACTGAACAAAGTAGTGTCCCCAATAAGCCTATCTAGTCCTGTGAAATAGAGATAACCATATTTTGATTGTGTAATATAGAATAATATAGAAAACTGCTAAAGGAGTGAAAAATAGAAAATGAGAGAATTAAAAAAACTGAAACAAAAAAAAAAAAGCAGGAAACATCCCCATGGGCCCTTTTACAGATAAATGAAATAATTAGACCCTACTCCCGTGTGGCCTTACCGTTTTATTTAATTTCTAGGGGAAATAATAAGAGGTTTTTTCTGTTATACTTCTTGTGTGTATTTTTTGTGTGTCTTTCATCTTTAATCAGATTGGAACATCTCCCTTCAGGCAACAAGGTGCTCCGTGTTAAGATGTAATTTTGTGCAATGGTGAGGTAGTATAAGCTTGTAGTACCTTCATTTAGCCACACGACTGAGGCTGTCCTAATAAATCAAATCAAAGTTTATTGGTCACGTACAAAGAATAGCAGATGTTATCGCAGGTGCAGCGAAATGCTTGTGTTTCTAGCTCCAACAGGACACTGTAAGCGACTGATGCTCCAGCTCCACTAGTTCGAACCTGCACATCAAAGCCATGCATATGGATGTGAAAAGCGATGAGGCGGTATGTGCTAGTGAGGTAGGAAACCTTGGCTTTAATTGGGCCAAGAGGTTCAGAGTGAGTCCCTTCTGTGGTGTTGTGGGGACTAATTTACAAACAAACAAGTCTGGCAATCGACGCGCTGTGAACCCTCGATGGGGGCTGAAAGCAAGAGTAATTTCGGTGGGTTATCACAGCAACACACGGTAAACATCATGGATTTATCCAAAAACCAGATACAGATGAAACCGAACGTGACGCGGCGTGGATCAAATCGATAACAACAGCAAAAACAAGAATCAAACAATTACACTAGACAAAATCTCCAAATCACTCCTTTAGTTGTTTGGATTTCACAATCCAAAATGTCAAGTTGAGTAAGGGGAAAGCTCATTTGGTGCCAAACTGTTCCTCTCCTCTTAACTAGATGCGGCTACAACCCACTGGGCACAGACCTCAAATCAATGTCTGTTCCACGTTGGTTCAACATAATTTAATTGAAATGACCATGAAACAACGCTGATTCAACCAGTGTGTGCCCAGTGGGAAGAGACCCAGGCATAGGCATATCACTCAGGCGCCTCTCATATAACCACAACACATCCCCAAATCCCCATATTGAAGACGAGACAGCAATAGCTGTTAAGCCAATGGCATTGAAAGGGAAGAGAGGGAATTCAATGGCTCTGTGTTTTCTCTCTCTTCTTCTGGTCCAAATCATCTAGCTGCTGATGCTAGCTGCTCCTCTCATCTGTGATCTGTGCTTCCAGGCACTTTTATTAATTGAGCTGGTAATTGAACAGTTGTCTTCATTAGTTCTGGTCCCCTGCTAGCGAGTCTCCGTTACGGATTACTGCAACTGTTTGTGTGAGAAGGGGGTTTAAAGTCTTCACACGGCTTAGAAGATACCAGAAGGAAAATAACATCCGCCTCTTCTCCGCCACTTCATGCTACGGCATTGATGAAACGCCACGATGACTCACAGATGACCGGTGCCACGGTGTTGTGTTCCCGTAGCAACGGCGGCGGCTTTAAGCTTTTCAAGACACCAAAGAGGCACAAAACGCCAGTTGAAAGGCAACAATCGACAAGAGACATTAATATTCCAGTTGAAGAGAAAGCTGCATCACAAAGACTTTACCTGCAGCACATAGATCTGTCATTCGCATAGGCATTATACAGTGTAATGTCATACAATGTAAGAACCTCTCTCGAGATGCAAATGATGTCATTCACTGGTATTATTGAAATCTCAGATATATTGATAGCACAGTTACTTCCATAAAAGCCAACAAAACACCCTTAATGACGAACATAACCCAAAGGCAACATGTTATAGGTAAAGAGCTACAGAGAGGAGAAATGATCCAAAGAGTTCAAAAGTCAAGTCAAGTTCTTGGGGAGAAAAAAGCCATCTCATTTGCTTGAGAAAGAGAGAGAGGGAGAGAGAGAGAGAGAGAGAGAGAGAGAGAGAGAGAGAGAGAGAGAGAGAGAGAGAGAGAGAGAGAGAGAGAGAGAGAGAGAGAGAGAGAGAGAGAGAGAGAGAGAGAGAGAGAGAGAGAGAGAGAGAGAGAAGGTAGATAAATAAGCAGGGAGTAAACAGGAAGGCCAGCCAGACGTCGACAGGGTGATGTGGCTTGGGGTCAGGCAGCATGGAGAGGCAGATAAAGGCAAATTAAAGGAGAGGTCCCTGACCCCTCCAAAAGTTCTTTAAATGCCTGGCAATTTTCTACGGGTGCGCGAAAATCCTCCTTTCTGCAAATGAAGGGCGGCTCCTGACCTCATCCACCGGCAAAGGAAGTTTAAGAGAGGTTAACAAAGAAAAAAAAGGAGTCAAGAGAGAGGGGAAAATGGTAATTTGACTTCCGAAGAGACATTTCTAACCCCCTTAAAGGTGCATTTTTTATAAATCTGTGGCAATTTGCATCTCCTTGCTTGGAACCCATTATTGTGGCACGCGTTAGAACGAGGCCACGGAATTTCAGAAACTATAAAATTGTCAGAGAAGGAAAAACTAAATGAAGCCCAAAAAATGAGACTTCACAGTGAGTGGGCCAGGAGCTCCCCTGATTAGGGGTAGACTTTAGGTTAGTCTGTTTTTTTCATTTAGTCTAATTGTTGAATAAATATCCCTAAGTGCTCTCCTTAAGACATCCTGGAGTAGTGACATTTTGTTTGGTGTTCAGACACTGGCCGAAAAGGGTCAATATCAGCGGATATCTTTATTTATCTATTTCCGGATATCTGACATTTTATTAGATATAAGGAGTAGACATGAGTTGAAATTATGATGGCTGTAACGTACGTGTTCGACTTGTACAAGAATGGTCGTTGAGTTGGATGTGCGTCGCAATGTCTGTCAGTGCCTCACTGCCAAGCACAGGCACTATGGCTGACAGGAAAAAAGTAACTAAATAAACTATAGAGGTGTTTGACTGGAGGTAGCGGGGAATGGTGTAGGGTGGGGTGGGGGTGGAGATCAAACCAACACTTTAAATATCCTCCACAATAGCACTGCAGACACCTCGCATCTGTCTACCTTGCAGAAGAGACACCTTTCTCCTTCTCGCCAAAGCGGATTCGTCGGTTTCCTAGTACCTCACAGCTTCGCGAATAGGAAGCGATTGCCCCAAACTGGAACAAACAACGCCCGAAAGCATATAAAATGGATCTGGTATGAATATTCATTATATGAGGGGAAAAATTGAATTCCTCATTTTCACCTTCCTTCCTTTCCTACATTGCAGCTTTTTTCTTTACTGCATAATTAATGAGGGAACAAAGAGTGTGAATTTGTTTGTGTTGCAAAATAAAGAATGGTGGGAGATTATAAAAAGAAAATAAGTCCTTTCTTTGTAGTCTTTAGAAAAACATTAGCGAGAAAAATAAAAGGGTCTGTAGTGTGTATGTATGCAGCCCCAGTTAAATTGCAGGTGAACATGTATTTATTGAGCAGCCGTTAAGTATTTAACAATACTGAAATATTATTATATTATTAACAAATACCTTTTGCAAGCATTATCAAAGTCAGAATTGACATCAGTTAGCTTACTCCAGTGTTGTTTCAATACAACTCTCACTATGTCCCTCTGTAGCTCAGCTGGTAGAGCACGGCGCTTGTAACGCCAAGGTAGTGGGTTCAATCCCCGGGACCACCCATACACAAAAATGTATGCACGCATGACTGTAAGTCACTTTGGATAAAAGCGTCTGCTAAATGGCATATTATTATTACTAGCATGTGGAGAATGACGTAGGTTGTAGAGACCCACCTATATCATCCTAATGAGGGACAACACACACGCGCACACGCTCTCCAGCTGAATCCAAAATAAATATCCCCAACTCACACAGATTTGTTCCCCTGACATCAATCGTTGATCCTGTAATTTTCCCGACCTTTCTGGGCTTGATGTGCTTTTAAAATGCATGTATGCCATTTGCCTCGGAGTAGACAATTGGGTATACAGTACATACGTGAAAAAATGAAGAACAACAACTGGTAGCAGGGGTTTCGCGGCGCTAAAGAGATATGTATTTTTTTCCAAAGGTACACAGATACCCTGAGGAATAGATTTACTGGCCTAGAATCGGTTGTCAGAATTTGATACATTCACAACTTTTGCGGAAAGGAGTCTAGACAAATTTATGCATTTGTGATGTCTTGCTGTGTTTGTGCGTGTATGTGTGTGTGCCGGCCGTGCATGCGGGCGACTCAATGCATGTGTGTGTTTGTTTGTGTGTGTTTGTTTGTGTGTGCGCAAGTTAGTATGCTGGAGGCAGGTAAGGTGAGAGGGCCGACCAGCAGGCAGGTAGGTAGGAGAGGAGACAGAGCAGAGTAATCACGCTGCCCATTGCCCAGTAGCAGCTGCCCAGGCTAATGGCTCTGCAGACTCTACTCTTTCATTTTCCTAATGATCCACATCGCAGCATGAAGCTAGGCCATGTTGGGGATCAGACCTCTGCCTTAACCCTCACCAGGAGCCAGCACTCACTGTGTTACTGAGGCTATTATTTCTATAAGGTAGATTCAGTTGTGTCCTTTTGTTATGTTCTTTTCAATGTCTCCCAAAGCAGTAGTTTATTTCAAAAGTACACTTGACCAGAGCTTAGACCTCTTTTGAAAAATACTTTTTATAGCCAGAGAAAGTACTATATTATATCGTATATGCTATTTTGAGGCAGCCCTCTGTCTCCAATTTAGAAACATTTAGTTAACCTTTGTCAACACCAAATCAAAGACCATAGTAGGAAAGGGAGGGTGAACACTAATGCCCTCTGGCTACTCTCTCTCACTCTCTCATTTTAGCTGGCCGCGGTTTCTCTGAAATTTGTCTGTAAATATGTTGGTAAAAAAAGACATTTCACCCGTGTATTTAGGTAAATATCAGATGTGGCAGCGCGGCGCTGTGGCCCAGGGTGGCCATTAGGATTCATCGAGCGGTGTTCCCATGCAGACACTGTCTCCAAATGGAAAGGTCACCTCCCTCCCTCCGTAGGATAAATACGCAGACGTATACAAATGCGAGTGCGTGCCGAAATGGCTCACCTTAAGAAGGCATTAAGCTCCACCGTCGGTACTGAACTTTAAAGTCCTCCTCTTGCTATTACCCGACCACTGGTGGCATTTTACCGCCAACAAAATGGAGGATGCTGGGATGCTCACTAACTGCACAATGCGTTTAGCTTTGCGTCTTAGAGATTTAAGAGTAAGGTACGTGCTTAGCCAGTGCATTGGTTCAATCAATGAAAATATATTAGCATTTACACAAGCAGCCCAATTCTGATATTTTTTTCACTAATTGGTCATTGTTGAGACTACGCTGTTTAACATAAAATTGTATTTGATTATAAAATATTTTTGTTGTGCAGCCTTTGACAGAGAATAGCTTATTTAATGCAAAGCTATCAAATATCCCGGATGAACCCCCCAATATTGGGTAACAACTTACTGACTGTTTCACAAAGATTTTAAATAAAGTGGAGCAACACTGATTGACCAGTTGTTCATCGAGTCAGACTTGAGCCGTGACTCAGTGTTGTTGTGCCTCACTTCCATCTCCTGTGTGAGAGGTCCAGTCTCTCTCTCTATGGCCCTCAGCAGTAGAGCTGTCTCCTGGCCCCTCCAGGCCCCTCCAGGTCTCCATGCTGTCACATCACATCCAGCCAGGAGACTAACCAGGACTGGCAGCATCCCACATCCCACCACCAACACACCTGAGCTGGGGCACGCCGGCTACTCCAGCCCCAGGCATGACCAGGCCAAGGACCAGTGCTAGCTGAGTATTCCATGGAGCTGTAGGCCAGTTGTAGGTCATTTTACAAAATGCTTTGTTTTAGAGTTGGGTAGGAAAGAGGGACTGTATTTTTTCTAAATAGCAAAAATGTGGGAATTTTTAGCTTCTCTATTTTGATGTATTTCCTATTGTTTGTTCACTCTTTCTAAACAAAACCTATCTCTTTCTTCCTATATCTCTTTCTCTTCTCTTTACCTCTCCTTTCCAACTCCCCTTTCTATTGTCCTATGCCACCCATTGTGGGGTTATGGTCTGTTTCAATGTGTTTTTACGTGCTAATATATACATTTTTCTATTTTCATTCATTGTCTGCTTTTGTTCCCTGTCTATCTACCACCCTTCTCTCTGTCTCTCTTTTGTTGTTTCTGCCTTATTCCCATTCCCTCTCTCCTCGTCTCCCGGGAAACGGCACCTTACCCCTGGCGCCGGGTCCCTTCGGAAAGTTTGGATGGGAGGGAAGCCCCCTCCAAGGCTGTCACAGCCTCTCCCCGCTGTGCCGAGCCTGGTTCCTGTGGTGCTCCCTCGCAAAGGGAATTCCCACCAGAAACAATGGGCAGCTTACCAGGGTAAACAGGACCCTACTTCATGCCAGCCAGTACAAAGGAAGAGATGGGGAGAGGAGGCAAGAGGAGTACAAATACAGTAACGGAGACAAAAACATTCAGGGTAGGCTTAACCTATTCAGATATTGAAGGCTTTGGTGATATGGTGTCTATTCAGATAGCGCAATTACGCATTTACAGTACGAGCATGTAGCTTTTCTCCTGGATGGAACTCAATATCGCTCTCTGATTAGGGAATTTCCTGCTAGAATTCCATAGATACTAATCTACAGCCTAAGTGATAAACAATAAACTGCTTATTAATCATCAAAAATGGGACCAGTGCAGTCCATCAAAACCCAAAGTGTTGCTGCAACATTCAGAATCCCAAGGCTGGCCAATGTTATAGTACATACAATTATGACCGACATGTCAAAGCATATGCAATATCGTTCTCCTGATATAAAAAGATGGGGTGGTCCTGCAAATTCAAATCCACTTACTGCCAGACGCAGGCTGGTACCTCTACCATAATGGCTGTTTACAAGATAAAGAAGAGGAAAAATAGCCAATTCTCCCTGCTCGAGACAAGAAATCCTCTTATGAAATTAAGCTGATAAAAAAGCCTTGTGACGGCGGCCATTTTCCCCCGTGTCAAGACAACCTTGCCTCTGAGCATTATTAATGGCATCCTTGTGGCACGTCATTTTTCTCTATCCCCAATCCCCTCCCAGCAACACTACACCACCAGAGGCGTACACCATCTCTCCAGCTTTTCAGCTTCTTGACAGAACAGTAGCGACGCAATCCTAATATGGACACCACACTTTTGAGTTAACACAACACTTCTGCCACACACAGGTATCTACAGTATCGGCTCAGAGCATCCTAAAAACACACTACGGTGTGAAGACTGGCCCAGGGGTTAATTTTTGTTGGTTCCTGGTTGCCTTCAGAGGAAACAAATAGTGGCATCGGGAGAGACGTGTGGCCTTCACTTAAACAGTACTATAAATCAGAGGGCTGACATGGAGAAAGCGAGGGAGGGAGGGCAGGGGAGAGAGAGAGAGAGAGAGAGAGAGAGAGATTGAGAGAGAGAGAGAGAGAGAGAGAGAGCGAGATAGAGAGAGAGCGAAAGCGAAAGCGAACGCAAAAGCGAACGCAAAAGCGAAGGAGGCAGAAAGAAAGAGAGGTGTGCGAGAGCTAGGGAGAGAAGGAGAGAGGGGGGGACAGAGAAAGGGAGGGAGAGTTTAGAAAGCCAACAACACAACACTGCCAAAGCATAGCCTCACCATCCTTTCCAATGTACTCTTTATCCCCTATAGCTTATTTTCTTTTTCGCTTACTCTGTGTCTATCCATCTTCAGCACCTGCTATGATATATTTTTTATGACATAGTGCACTGCTACCTAACTGTTGAGGATGAAGACTGATACATGTGTTAATTGCAAAAAGAAATCAGAACACTTTTCCCTTTTTTCAGTGAGGTCAGATGAATCTCTTTTACATTCTCTTAGAATGATCCTTTTGATTCCCATTTTGCACTTTTATGTGTTCATTTATAGTATATTGATACCAATTTCCTCTGACATGCTGTGATGGCAGGCACACCCAGTGAACCTCCATGGACCAGGTCTGTGTTAGTGGAGCCTGAGGCTGCCAGCACTACCAAGGGCACGACGGTTTAGACGGATGCACGTGTCTGAGTTATGCACAGTATATGTGCGTGTGTGTGTGTGTGTCTGTGCTCGCTTACATGAGTTCGCACGGGCGTGTGTGTTTTCGTATGCGTGTGCGTGTGTGTGTGTCTGTGCATCTCTACACACATTTCTGTGTCTACCTGTTCGAAGGCGAGGATTAACAAGCCTCTTTGGACTTAAGGGGGAGACTGGGTGGAGGCGGGGTGGACATGTACAGTATGTGGATTACATGTAGCGGGCATCATTGAACTGTGATGTTTTTAATGATGTCCTGTGTGTTTAAGCCGCCGTGTGTGAACAGGCTGCGTGGGCTCCAGCATGTGGAGTGTTAAAGCTACAGTCTGGGATCTGGAAATCTGTTCATTGGTCATTTGGATTATTGATATACTGTACAATGTATAGATTCCAAATTTGTTTAAAGAACATTTTAGAGGGGTAACATTTCCCCAGCCTCATCCCTCAGCTGTGTACCAAAACAAGTGTTGGGGCTGCTGTTTTTAGTTTTTCGAATCCCAGACTGAAGCTTTAAGGCTAGCTGTATGATCACCAATGTACTGAATACATTCAGGAACTGTCTATAAACCACAGGATGGGGAGAACCACGATATAGAAGCAGGAAATATCTTATGCAAGGCCCTGGCTATATCCCAAATGGCATTCTATTCCCTATATAGCCCATAGGTCCCTGGTCAAAAGTAATGCACTACATAGGAAATAGGGTGCCATTTGGGACGCACTGTCTGCTCTGACTGCAACCTACCCCTATGTCTCTCATATTGTCTTGCTGTGTGAGGGATTACTGTGTGGACTTGTACTGAGGTGGCAAAACTGCTGATCAAGATGAGAGGAGAAGAGAAGGCAGAGGATGGATATGCATTTTACAGTACATATACAATATAATGACATTGTTATTACGAAATGTTAGAGCATGTTTTATGTTATTGTATTGATATGACAATTGTACTGATGAATATTTAGATTTTGATGCAAGGAGGCATTTTCATGACCTATGTGATCTTTCTGCACATCAAATTTGATTGAATCCCATTTGTCTAAATTCAGAAAGGCACACAAGTGAGAGTAAATTAATGTTATAGATTACCTCAGTGAGCTATTCTACATAAATGAATACACCTCTTGTGGTATCAGTATGCTCAGAGAGTGGAACAATAGTGCAGAAAGGCTAGCTCAAGCAGGACAGATTGTGTGTGTTTGTGTGATAGGGCCTAAGCATGTAATTGCCTGTTGGATTTCGACAGTTTAGGCGCAAAGTATGTGCAAATTATTTATTTCACCTGACACCAAAGAACGGTGGTCGCTTGGTACTTTTCAAGGGGAAATTAAATTAAGCGGACGGAAAACGTTGCAGCAAACTTTGAGGATATAGAATAGGATTTATAGGCCTTAAATCTGATGGAGTTTGATACTAATACGGTATAAATCCTCCCTATCCATTATAGTATTATATGAAATGCATTGGAATGGAGTGCCGGATCCTATGTGACATTCTGTTACCAGAGCGGTTGCAGCTCCACACTTAAGCCTTTTGAAAGCTAATACATAAATGTTGCATTATATCACACTTCTCTGCTGGTTTTGAGTTCTGAATGAATCAGTTGCAGCTATATGAGATGATGCTCCCAAATGGGTTTAATTACTTCAACAGATTGAGGAGCATAATGATGTTTTGTGCCTCTGATGGTAACAATGCTAACGCTAATCGGCTCAGTCATTATTACAGACAATGAGAATGAATCATAAGACGATTGTTTCTCTTTTACAATATGGTAATAGTCTACTGTAATTGACAGTGCTCCCGAGAATGGTTTGGAGACAAACGTTTGTTTTGAAGTATCCATGTCTGCCTGAGATGCTGATAGGGTGTCAAAAATATTACAGAAATAATAAATACATATCACAAAAGTACACACACACACAGATATATATATATATATATATATATATATATATATATATATATATATATATATATATATATATATTACGCGTTCTACTGTATCTCCACCCCAAAATAACATAGATTGCTTTTGACGGTTTTCATTGCTCAAATTATGAAGATCAGAATTAGGATTATGATGATTGTGACAATGACAAAGACGCTAACCATGGTCCTCTGTAGCTCAGCTGGTAGAGCACGGCGCTTGTAACGCCAAGGTAGTGGGTTCGATCCCCGGGACCACCCATACACAAAAATGTGTACACGCATGACTGTAAGTCGCTTTGGATAAAAAGCGTCTGCTAAATGGCATATTATTTATTTAATATAGGAGACCTCATCCTTGTTGATCTGGGAACTGTGTTGGGAGAACGTGTTACAAAGTAACACGTTAGAGTACTCAGATTACTTTTTTGTGGTAACGAGTAAATTAACGCGTTCGTTTTTCATTTTAAGTAATCAGTTACTTAGTTACTTTTTCAAATAAGCAAGTCGTTACAAATTACAATATTATTTCCCTTTTTCTTTGTTGGCGCAAATAAAAAATAAAAAATCCCTCTCCCTACATTTGCCGCGGTTTGTGCTCTTCCTCGTTTCTGCACAAACAAGTATTATCCTCCTATTTAGCAGTGGCACTCGAGGCTCCTTTTCAGGAGAATAACTCCTTTTCACCTTTTCACCTCATTTAACACCTGATTTACTTAAGAAAAGGCACATCTCAATAGGTGTTCCAGGTATGTCATGACATAGCACAAGTGGGGCGTGGGCCTTTCCTCTTTCGTTCGCTATTGCTCCTCTATTGTTTCTCAGACAATGGGGAGGCTGATGACATCACACGTTTCTATCAGACCAACTCCTTGAATGTCCTACTCCTTGAAGTTTGCAGTTATGTCTAAAAAACAATATTTTCCTCAAAACATATTTGTTTTACCCTTTAGTGTGTGTACTTTACTGTATTTATACTTGGTATATCACTTTTCAACAGTACTCCCAAAGTTGTTGACTTGTTGAGCTTGCAAGTTATCTATCAGTTTTCCGCTGTCAGCAGTTTCTTACTGGAGATACAAATGGATGATTGCCATAATTTTTTCGATGCATTACTGAATGTTTAATGTAACATTAAAACATTAAAATACCGTTATAGAAGGTAAAGTAAAAATCCAAGATAGTGCGTCTGTAGTTATTACTTGAGTTGGTAAAGCCCAGACTTATAGATTACGGACGAGGCTTTACAACCATTCAAAAGTAGGGCATAAGAACACTCGTTAAGGCACGTTAAGGCACCTTCAGGTTTTTCTGGTTTTGGTAAATAATGTCACAGATTACTTTCCACAGTAAGTAACGTTGTAACGTAAAGAGTTACTTTTAAATTAATGTTCCCTAACACTGTCTCGGAAGCATCCTTCTTTAGAGTCTAGATGAATACTCAAGTACCAACACTGGGTTCACTGTATACCCCTTAGCTATGGGATAGCATGTGGATGGGTGTGGAGGTGGTGTGGAAATACAGACCCTATTTACTATTTCACTACTGCCTATTGCGGGTGGCGGTGGAATTCAAGTCAAATTTGTCCGATGGTGTGGAGGATGGGATCCATTGTGCCCTATGGCATTGGGTAGTGGCGGGCGGCAGCTAGCGTGCTAGCTCCATTGTGATGTGATTATGTAGGACGAGCACGCAGGATGCTAATCTTCCTGTGGGAGGGTGCATGCCTGTGAATGATTGCACGTGGGGAAAGAGAAAGGGAAAAGGAGAGGAGAGGGCGATGAAGAGGAGGAAGAAGGAGAGGAGGAAGAAGAGGAAATGAGGAAGAGAGGAGAGAAGCCCCCTTGGCTGTGATTATGAAATGGTCTGTCGCAGATTAAAGCTACAGGGATGCAGGGGGAGAGATGAGCCACAGCCTCCCACAGACAGAGGCTAGTGGAGCTCGGCTGCTTCATTGAGCTTACCTGGGGTTATACACGCCTCGCCTGTATATATGTGTGTACACACACACACAAACAGAGGGAGAGGAGAGAAGAGGGAGGAGGAGGGGAGGGAGGGGAGAGAGAGAGAACATTAGAGGGACGGAGTGATTGAGAGCGAGAAAACAAACATGCTCTAAATAGGTGTGCGATTGAGAGAGAGAATGAGAGAGAACTGCACCCAAGGAAAAACCAGAAAGGGAGCTTGAGGAGGCTGGCTGCCACAAAGACAGTGACTAAAAAAGGCCCTCTGTGGCTATTGTCTTTATCCAGGAGGGCTTCTGGTGATAAACCCCATTATTTGTCATCTTTTTCTTGGCTTGTTTTCTTGTTTCCTCAAGAGCATAGTGACCTGCGAGTTACTTTTCTTTGAGAGAGAGAGAGAGAGAGAGAGAGAGGAGAGAGAGAGAGAGAGAGAGAGAGAGAGAGAGAGAGAGAGATGAGAGAGAGAGAGAGAGAGAGAGACACAGAGAGCGAGAGCGAGAGCGAGAGCGAGAGAGAGAGAGGAGAGAGAGAGAGAGGAGAGAGAGAGAGAGAGACACAGAGAGCGAGAGCGAGAGCGAGAGAGAGAGAGAAAGAGAGAGAGAGAGAGAGAAAGAGAGAGAGAGAGATACAGAGAGAGAGAGAGAGAGAGAGAGAGAGAGAAGAGAGAGAGAGAGAGAGAGGAGAGACAGAGAGAGAGAGAGAGAGAGACAGAGAGAGAAGAGAGAGAGAGAGAGAGAGAGAGAGGAGAGGAGATAGAGGAGAGAGAGAGAGAGAGAGTGAGAGACGAGAGAGAGAGAGAAAGAGACCAACCTGCACATGTCCTCTATGCCATTGTTATTTTATTGTTCATTGCATGGTGATTTTTACCCTTGATTATTGTTGTTACTGATAGTCCCATTGACAATCTTGACTAATATTATTGTTATTTTAATTATGTTAATATTGTAAATGAATCACTTAATTTCCAAAGTACGCATTGCTACGTCATGTCAATAAAGCAATTTTAGAGAGCCCTAGAGCACACAAAAAACGATACATACCTTGGCCTAAACATCAGCGCCACAGGTAACTTCCACAAAAGCTGTGAATGATCTGAGAGACAAGGCAAGAAAGGGCCTTCTATGCCATCAAAAGGAACATAAAATTCAACATACCAATTAGGATCTGGCTAAAAATACTTATAGAACCCATTGCCCTTTATGGTTGTGAGGTCTGGGGTCCGCTCACCAACCAAGAATTCACAAAATGGGACAAACACCAAATTGAGACTCTGCATGCAGAATTCTGCAAAAATATCCTCTGTGTACAACGTAAAACACCAAATAATGCATGCAGAGCAGAATTAGGCCAATACCCGCTAATTATCAAAAATCCAGAAAAGAGCCGTTCAATTCTACAACCACCTAAAAGGAAGCGATTCCCAAACCTTCCATAACAAAGCCATCACCTACAGAGAAATGAACCTGGAGAAGAGCTCCCTAAGCAAGCTGGTCCTGGGGCTCTGTTCACAAACACAAGCAGACCCCACAGAGCCCCAGGACAGCAACACAATTAGACCCAACTAAATCATGAGAAAACAAAAAGATAATTACTTGACACATTGGAAACTAGAATGCTTTTTGGCCCTAAACAGAGAGTACACAGCGGCAGAACACCTGACCACTGTGACTGACCCAAAATTAAGGAACTCTTTTGACTATGTACAGACTCAGTGAGCATAGCCTTGCTATTGAGAAAGGCAGACCTGGCTCTCAAGAGAAGACAGGCTATGTGCACACTGCCCACAAAATGAGGTGGAAACTGAGCTACACTTCCTAACCTCCTGCCAAATGTATGACCATATTAGAGACACATATTTTCTCAGATTACACAGACCCACAAAGAATTAAAAAACAAATCCAATTTTGATAAACTCCCATATCTATTGGGTGAAATACCACAGTGTGCAATCACAGCAGCAAGATTTGTGACATATTGTCACAAGAAAAGGGCAACCAGTGAAGAACAAACACCATTGTAAATACAACCTATATTTGTGTTTTATTTAATTTCCCTTTTGTACCTTAACTATTTGCACATCATTACAACACTGTATATAGACATAATAGGACATTTGAAATGTCTTTGTTCTTTTGGAACTTTTGTGAGTGTAATGTTTACTGTTCATTTTTTATTGTTTATTTCACTTTTGTTTATCTATTTCACTTGCTTTGGCAATGCCAATAAAGCCCCTTAAATGAAATTGAATTTAATTGAATTGAAAGAGAGAGAGAGAGAGAGAGAGAGAGAGAGAGAGATGAGAGGAGGAGAGAGAGAGAGGAGAGAGAGAGAGGAGAGAGAGAGAGCGAGACGAGAGAGAAGAGAGAGAGAGAGGAGAGCGAGAGAGAGGAGAGAGAGCGAAATCTCGTTGGCTGCGCTCGTGCAGTGCTTTTGGAGGCTCTGTCTGTCCTTTCTCAACCTGTGGTTATAAGTGTCTATTGCAGGTGGGGGTAATTTCTGTGGGGGTCTTTATCATAAACGTCCATTATTTTCACGCTCGGCAGCTTCTGTGGGAGCACCGCGGTATACAGAGGTCAGAATTTCTCAACTCTCTGGTGATTGATTGACAGGTACAGACTCTGGAGTCTCTCTCCAATCCACACATAGAGCTGTCAGGTCGATCCTTCCTCCTGGCTTCAAGCAGGGCAGAAAAGACGATGCCAGAGTTTGTTACAGGAGAGTACAGCAGAAACATCCTGCAGTGATTGGCAGGTCAGGTCTGCTTTTGGACAGACGGGCCAATCAGCTTAATTAACTCCATGGTATTTCCTGGTCTATTAATGTTTTGTTTCTACAATTGTCGGAATGGTTGCTCCAGGCTCAAGTTCAACCTTTTAGTTAATAGATTCAAGCTTCTTTTGCCTAGGAAGTCAGTATGGCAATGCCTACAATGCATACACATCAGGCAGGTTTGTAGACAAAGTAAAGGACAAGGCATTTTTTTTCAAGAGGTAACCTAGCGGTTAAGAGCGTTGGGGCCAGTAACCAAAAGGTTGCTGGGTTCGAATCCCTGAGCAGACTAGGTGAAAAATCTGTTGATGTGCCCTTGAGCAAGGCACTTAACCCTAATTGCTCTTGTAAGTCACTCTGGATAAGAGTGTCTGCTAAATGATACAAATTTATCATAGCCCTGCAATGGCCAATATTGGCCTATTTTGAATTGGAAATAAAATAGTTATGCTGAAATTAAACAGATCGTAATTATTATAAGTACTATGCATGCTTTTTCTATGTACTAAGTGTTTTGACCAGTTCTCTCGTGTAAAATAGATGTTAAATTCATGTAATATAGAGAAGGAAGTATACATTAAGGTTTAAATAAAATATTTATAGAGACAATAGGCTAAATGTAGTTGAAATGTATTTGTATTTTCTTTGCAATGCTGCAATGGCTGGAGCATTGCAGTAGTAGTGGTTGGAAATCGAAATAATCCTTGAAATATTTCATTAGTTCTACTAAATGCCTTCCATTACTTTTTGCCGTACAATTCATTTCATCATTACTAAGTGGTTACATATAATACATATTCATATGTATTCATAAAGCTGAGTGGAACTCTGTAGTCCACATAATGTTCCCTCAAGGACACAGCAGCTCTGTGGACACTGTGGAGAGTTTAGCCCTGTGACCTTCTCGTGACCAAACTGATTCACACTAACCACTAGACCATACAGGACGTGGCGACGCGCTCCTAAGAGATAAACTGTTGAAAGTCGTGAGTTATTACGACATCACTGCGCTGACACGCCTGTGACAGCCTACGCTGATCGGAGATAATTGCCCTTGTGCCTCGTCACTTAATGAACATAATTGCACTTTCTTTCGCATTCACCCCGTGATTAATTGTTACAAGGTTTCTTTGTTGGGTTCCGACAAATTACCTCGCCGTAATGACACTATTGCCTTAACGCGACATCACACAATCATAAACGCCGCAGGCACTCAAGAAGACAGACCGGGGTCCTCGAGAGCTACAGTATGTTGGAATTATTAAGGAAGTGGAGGAATTAAACAATCAGTTAGGAAAAATAATGGGAAAGGTTTTGAAGTCTGTCATTCTTGATGAAATTATCCTTTGATGTTGAGATTCCAAGTACGTAACACTTAAATCAACTACAAGCTACTCCCAATATGAAAAAAATAATTGATAAACAATTACATTTAATACAACTTTATTTTTCCCCTTAGGGCAATTAGTAATAAGGGTACAACGAAGCTTCAAACACATACAACACACAGGCCCCAAAGCAATACATAGATAGAATACTTTACTGATACTTCACAACTCTAAGCCTAAACAAACACATTTAAACCTACACCAAACACACATACTCTGAGCTCCATGACTCTATCCCTACATCAAACGCAGAGAAGAAGAGAAGTCCAGAGAAGTCAAACGGAAAAGTTTCCTAATCCTAATGCTCTGGCTTGTAGTCGGGGGCAATTAGTTTAGGGGGGATGTTTCACAGACGACCTAATTGAGAAGCTGTCACCCAGTTAAGCAAGGCCTGTCTTAAGAGCATTTGCTTAATAAGCCATGGCTTAATGCAATAAGGTGCCTATTTCCAATCAGCCATGACAAAGTCTAATTTATGCCAGGGCCAAATCAGCAGGGAGAAAGAGACGAGGCAGGGGAGAAGGGAGAAGTAGTCATGGTGGCGGCCCATCGGAAAGTGTGACAAAGAAGTGGGGGGACCGCAAGGTTTGAGCAATGGGATGGGACTCAGAAGCCAGGAAAAGTAAATTAGTGATCCTCAAAAAGTCATTTTTTCCAGGATGATTAAGAGGCTATACAGAACAAGATCACGCAGAGAGGAATGTTTCGTGTTTCTGTCATAGCACCCTCTCCCACAAACACACACACAGACACACACACAGACACACACACACACCCAAGCATGCGCACAAGCACTCACACACGCAAACACACCCACACAGGCACGCACACACGCGAGCAGAAATTCCACAGCTCCTCCTTGTGATGGATTCACATGAACATCAGATCGCTCACCGTGACAAATCACAGAGTGACACCAGAACACAAAAAAAGACCACACCCTAACACCTAACCTGTGACGGGGACAGGGAGCAAGTGGGCTTGACCTACCAGCAGGCCCCCACAGCAGTCTCTCTCTCTCTCTCTCTCTCTCTCTCTCTCTCTCTCTCTCTCTCTCTCTCTCTCTCTCTCTCTCTCTCTCTCACTTGCTCCCTTTCTCTTTCATTCTCTCTTCCACTCTCTCCCTCTTTCTATGCCCCATATTTCTCTCTCCCCCTCCAGTCTCTCTCCTCCTCCCTCTCTCTCTCACACACTTCTTTCCCCTCTCTCTCTCTCTCTCTCTCTCTTTTTGTATTTTTTCCCTCTCTCTCCTTCTCGGGGAGTGATGGATTCCCCCTCAGTTCATTTATCCTGGAAGCGGAGGAGACGGCACTGTGATGCGAACCTTCTCCGTGACGATGGGGGGACCAGAGCGTCCCTGATCACAGGCTCTATCAATCTCACTCAGAGGGCCGCATCAGCGCCTCTGTCACAGACGTCACACCGTCACAGCCTGGAACTATACCTACTGTACCTGGACCTGTATCTGTACTCTGCCCTACTCAAGCTTACAGTCATAGGGGATTCTACTAATATACCTGGACCTGTATCTGTACTCTGCCCTAATCTAGCTGACAGTCATAGGGGATTCTACTACTGTACCTGGACCTGTATTTGTACTATGCCCTAATCTAGCTGACAGTGATAGGGGGATTATACTACTGTACCTGGACCTGCACTGACTCAGAGGGTATTCCACTACTTTCCTACCTCTACCTGTCCTACTCCCACTTAGAAGGGAGTCTACTATTCAAACTTCCTATTTTCAACATTGCTTTTCAATTGGAATTGGAATTTCAGTTGACCCACGACCCTGCCTACTGTTCACTTCACTAACACACTAACTCTTTCATACAGTACGTGGCACACAAAATTTATTGACCTAACATTACTCTTGTATCCAAATATATGACCCTATATTTACCTAAGACACTGTCACGATCGTTTATAGACTGGACGGACCAAGGCGCAGCGTGATAAGCATACATGTTTATTAAGCGAATAAACACACGACAAAAACAACAAACGAAACGTGAAGTCCAAGGTAGCACACAAACAACATACCTTACACGGAACAAGATCCCACAACTAACTAGTGCCAAAAGGCTGCCTAAGTATTGTCCCCAATCAGAGACAACGAGCTACAGCTGCCTCTGATTGGGAACTACCCCGGCCAACATAGATCTACACATTCTAGATCTAAAACATAGAAAATCCAACATAGAACATAACCACAATGAATATACACAACAAGGAAAATCACACCCTGACTCAACAAATACGAGTCCCTTGAGTCAGGGCGTGACAGTACCCCCCCCCCCCAAAGGTGCGGACTCCGACCGCGCCACATGAACATAACAGGGTAGGGGCCGGGTGGGCATTCCGCCTCGGAGGCGGATCCGGCTCAGGGCGTGACCACCACTTACTCTCCACCTCTCTGTTGCGCCCCTGGTCTGGTCTGGACCTTGGCGCGCTGCTTCCCCTCTCCTTCCTCCCACGACGTACCAAGCCCTGTCTGGACCCTGGTGTGGGAGACCCCGAACCTGGAGAGGGGCTGACGTCTGGGCCTGGACTGGAACCGCTGACTGGAGCTGGACCCGACGACGGTGGATCGAACTGCTCTGGCTCCGGAGTGGAGCCGCTGACCGGAGCTGGATCAGGCACCGGTGGAGCGGACTGCTCTGGCTCCGGAGTGGAGCTGCTGACCGGAGCTGGACTGGACCCCGGTGGAGCGGATTGCTCTGGCTCCGGAGTGGAGCAGCTGACCGGAGCTGAACTGGGCACCGGTGGAGCGGACTACTCTGGCTCTGGAGTGGATCCGCTGACCGGAGTTGGACCGGACCCCGGTGGAGTGGATTGCTCTGACTCCGGAGTGGAGCCGCTGACCGGAGCTGGACTGGACCGCGGTGGAGCGGATTGCTCTGGCTCCGGAGTGGAGCAGCTGACCGGTGCCGGACCAGGCACCGGTGGAACAAGCATGGGCCGTGCCGGACTGGACACACGCACCACTGGCTTGGTGCGGGGAGCAGGAACGGGCCGGACCGGGCTGATGACGCGCACCACTGGCTTGGTGCGAGGGACAGGAACAGGCCGGACCGGGCTGGCGACGCGCACCACTGGCTTGGTGCGAGGGACAGGAACAGGCCGGACCGGGCTGGCGACGCGCACCACTGGCTTGGTGCGAGGGTAAGGAACAGGCCGGACCGGGCTGGCGACGCGCACAACTGGTTTGGTGCGAGGGGCAGGCCGGACCGGGCTGGCGACGCGCACCACTGGCTTGGTGCGAGACTCAGGAACAGGCCGGGCCGGGCTGGCGACGCGCACCACTGTCTTGGTGCGAGGGACAGGAACAGGCCGGGCCGGGCTGGCGACGCGCACCACTGGTTTGGTGCGAGGGGCAGGAACAGGCCGGGCCGGGCTGGCGACGCGCACCACTGGTTTGGTGCGAGGGGCAGGAACAGGCAGGGCCGGGCTGGCGACGGGCACCACCGGTTTGGTGCGAGGGACAGGAACAGGCCGGGCAGGGCGGACGTCGCGCACCACCGGTTTGGTGCGAGGGGCAGAAATAGGCCGGGCCGGGCTGGCGACGCGCACCACTGGTTTGGTGCGAGGGACAGGAACAGGCCGGACCGGGCTGGCGACGCGCACCACTGGCTTGATGCGAGGGACAGGAACAGGCCGGACCGGGCTGGCGACGCGCACCACTGGCTTGATGCGAGGAGCAGGAACGGGCCGGACCGTACTGGGAACACACACCACTGGCTTAGTGCGGGGAGCAGGAACGGGTTGGGCCGTACTGGGAACACGCACCACTGGCTTAGTGCGGGGAGCAGGAACGGGCCGGACCGGACTGGCGACATGCACCACTTGCTTGGTGCGAGGAGCGGGACTGGGTTCCTTTATAAACCCCCGCTCCTTCTGCTGCCTAACCAGCTCCTCTCGCCGTGCCTCTACACTCTCCTTCTCCCTTATCGCCTCCTGTAGCGCCTCCCTCTGACCTAATAACTTCTGCTCCCTCTGAACCAATAGCCCCCTTAACCTGGTGGCCTCCTCTCCCAAATGCAGATCCGCCCTGTCGCTGCCTCCTGCTGCCTCGTCGTCCACACCGTGTGCCCCCCCCCCCCCCCCCCCAAAATGTTCTTGGGGTTGCCTCACGGGTCTCCGTCGTAGGCACTGTTGGTGCCGTTTCTCCTCTCCTACCTGGGCATCCTCATTCATCGCCCTCCGGTAACGGACGGCCTCTTCCTCCGTAATTCTCCCCCAACCAAGGAGGACATCAACTAATGTAACCTCCCGTTTAATTCCCGGCGTTTGCTCCTGAACACGCTGCTTGGTCTTCTGTCACGATCGTTTATAGACTGGACGGACCAAGGCGCAGCGTGATAAGCATACATGTTTATTAAGCGAATAAACACACGACAAAAACAACAAACGAAACGTGAAGTCCAAGGTAGCACACAAACAACATACCTTACACGGAACAAGATCCCACAACTAACTAGTGCCAAAAGGCTGCCTAAGTATGGTCCCCAATCAGAGACAACGAGCTACAGCTGCCTCTGATTGGGAACCACCCCGGCCAACATAGATCTACACATTCTAGATCTAAAACATAGAAAATCCAACATAGAACATAACCACAATGAATATACACAACAAGGAAAATCACACCCTGACTCAACAAATACGAGTCCCTTGAGTCAGGGCGTGACAGTACCCCCCCCCCCCCCAAAGGTGCGGACTCCGACCGCGCCACATGAACATAACAGGGTAGGGGCCGGGTGGGCATTCCGCCTCGGAGGCGGATCCGGCTCAGGGCGTGACCACCACTTACTCTCCACCTCTCTGTTGCGCCCCTGGTCTGGTCTGGACCTTGGCGCGCTGCTTCCCCTCTCCTTCCTCCCACGACGTACCAAGCCCTGTCTGGACCCTGGTGTGGGAGACCCCGAACCTGGAGAGGGGCTGACGTCTGGGTCTGGACTGGAACCGCTGACTGGAGCTGGACCCGACGACGGTGGATCGAACTGCTCTGGCTCCGGAGTGGAGCCGCTGACCGGAGCTGGATCAGGCACCGGTGTAGCGGACTGCTCTGGCTCCGGAGTGGAGCTGCTGACCGGAGCTGGACTGGACCCCGGTGGAGCGGATTGCTCTGGCTCCGGAGTGGAGCAGCTGACCGGAGCTGAACTGGGCACCGGTGGAGCGGATTGCTCTGGCTCCGGAGTGGAGCAGCTGACCGGTGCCGGACCAGGCACCGGTGGAACAGGCATGGGCCGTGCCGGACTGGACACACGCACCACTGGCTTGGTGCGGGGAGCAGGAACGGGCCGGACCGGGCTGATGACGCGCACCACTGGCTTGGTGCGAGGGACAGGAACAGGCCGGACCGGGCTGGCGACGCGCACCACTGGCTTGGTGCGAGGGACAGGAACAGGCCGGACCGGGCTGGCGACGCACACCACTGGCTTGGTGCGAGGGTAAGGAACAGGCCGGACCGGGCTGGCGACGCGCACAACTGGTTTGGTGCGAGGGGCAGGCCGGACCGGGCTGGCGACGCGCACCACTGGCTTGGTGCGAGGGACAGGAACAGGCCGGGCCGGGCTGGCGACGCGCACCACTGTCTTGGTGCGAGGGACAGGAACAGGCCGGGCCGGGCTGGCGACGCGTACCACTGGTTTGGTGCGAGGGGCAGGAACAGGCCGGGCCGGGCTGGCGACGCGCACCACTGGTTTGGTGCGAGGGGCAGGAACAGGCCGGGCCGGGCTGGCGACGGGCACCACCGGTTTGGTGCGAGGGACAGGAACAGGCTGGGCAGGGCGGGCGTCGCGCACCACCGGTTTGGTGCGAGGGGCAGGAACAGGCCGGGCCGGGCTGGCGACGCGCACCACTGGTTTGGTGCGAGGGACAGGAACAGGCCGGACCGGGCTGGCGACGCGCACCACTGGCTTGATGCGAGGGACAGGAACAGGCCGGACCGGGCTGGCGACGCGCACCACTGGCTTGATGCGAGGAGCAGGAACGGG
Organism: Coregonus lavaretus; assembly: GCF_964263955.1. Taxonomy (NCBI): domain Eukaryota; kingdom Metazoa; phylum Chordata; class Actinopteri; order Salmoniformes; family Salmonidae; genus Coregonus; species Coregonus lavaretus. The sequence goes on from NW_028166896.1 coordinate 224,532, forward strand.
CCGGACCGTACTGGGAACACACACCACTGGCTTAGTGCGGGGAGCAGGAACGGGTCGGGCCGTACTGGGAACACGCACCACTGGCTTAGTGCGGGGAGCAGGAACGGGCCGGACCGGACTGGCGACATGCACCACTTGCTTGGTGCGAGGAGCGGGACTGGGTTCCTTTATAAACCCCCGCTCCTTCTGCTGCCTAACCAGCTCCTCTCGCCGTGCCTCTACACTCTCCTTCTCCCTTATCGCCTCCTGTAGCGCCTCCCTCTGACCTAATAACTTCTGCTCCCTCTGAACCAATAGCCCCCTTAACCTGGTGGCCTCCTCTCCCAAATGCAGATCCGCCCTGTCGCTGCCTCCTGCTGCCTCGTCGTCCACACCGTGTGCCCCCCCCCCCCCCCCCCAAAATGTTCTTGGGGTTGCCTCACGGGTCTCCGTCGTAGGCACTGTTGGTGCCGTTTCTCCTCTCCTACCTGGGCATCCTCATTCATCGCCCTCCGGTAACGGACGGCCTCTTCCTCCGTAATTCTCCCCCAACCAAGGAGGACATCAACTAATGTAACCTCCCGTTTAATTCCCGGCGTTTGCTCCTGAACACGCTGCTTGGTCTTCTGTCACGATCGTTTATAGACTGGACGGACCAAGGCGCAGCGTGATAAGCATACATGTTTATTAAGCGAATAAACACACGACAAAAACAACAAACGAAACGTGAAGTCCAAGGTAGCACACAAACAACATACCTTACACGGAACAAGATCCCACAACTAACTAGTGCCAAAAGGCTGCCTAAGTATGGTCCCCAATCAGAGACAACGAGCTACAGCTGCCTCTGATTGGGAACCACCCCGGCCAACATAGATCTACACATTCTAGATCTAAAACATAGAAAATCCAACATAGAACATAACCACAATGAATATACACAACAAGGAAAATCACACACTGACTCAACAAATACGAGTCCCTTGAGTCAGGGCGTGACAGACACACAGTCATACAGTACCAAGACAAATATGTTGCTCATCATAAACCCTTACTGACACTCCCTTACACACACACACACACGCACACGCACCCACACACATCCAAACTAGTGGGCCACAGCAAAGCTTTCCCTGTCTGCCCCAGACAATGTCGACTGATCAAATTAGGCCTGAGTAGAATAAAGAAGCACTAAAACAACCCTGGATCTACATCGGGAGGGAAGCAGGGGAGCAGGGGGGCAGGGGGGCAGGGGGGCAGGGGGGAAGGGGATCTCACCAGGCCCAGCCCCAGCCCCATGGAGCCCCAGCACCAACCCCCCCCCCCCCCAGGAGGCCAAGGTCTCATCTATATACCACGACTCCGTAGCCACTGTCGTTACATTACAGTGGTGGCATATAGACCCCGTTCCAGTACACAACACACTGACATCACGTACATATGCGTGCGACTCTTGGCTGCAGTAAGAAAGCCATCGCCATTTGCGCCCATTCAACATAGCTTAGATTTACGTTTTTTTATTACTTCTAAAGAAAATAACTTTTTTAGGGTTCTCATACGCTTACAATTATGTTTTGATTCTTGCTTGAACAGTCCCTAAGATTATATTTGATTGTGATCTTTGCAAAATAACTATTTTGGATGCAGCAGTTGTTAGCTAGAATGCTAACACTCATTGACATAGACTGTAGCAAAAGCTAGCTAAAGAGCCATTTTACTGGTTGAAGTTTAAGTGTTTTTTAAGTATAATGCAGTTGATTTATGATAATGACACAAACATTATATTAAGCAGGACATTCCTATGAGCCTTAACATCCAATTATAATAATTATAATCCAATTAAAATCCTATTATTATTTAATAAAAAGTAGTGTGAAATGCACTCATAAGCAACATGTAAATAGAGGCTTTTTTTTTTGCTGGCATTCTATAAAAACTCCCCTGTGTTCTGCCACCAACTTGAGCGCATAGCCCTCGTGCTGCTATGTTTGCAAACACAGAAAGCGGTCTATAGGCACAGACATAGTATACCCTTTATGACTCATTCTATATGCATCTACTGTATAGGCCTATAGCACAATGCATTGGCATGATGAGAGACGTAGGCTGAGATTATATGCATTTAATACTCCTGTAATATTTGTCAATTATTATGTTGTATGTGAGTATAACATAACATCTGTTCATCTCCTGTTCATTAGTTATCACACGTCATGTTATTGCATGTCAGAGTAAATTTGTGAATCAGTGATTTAATGATGATCCCTACCCTTTATTGCATTATCAAGTGCATTATTGGTATCAGGTTGGGTACTACCGCCTATAATATAAAGCTTTTGATATAGCATTTTCAGTGCAGTTCTGGAATATTCTTCTAAACACACTACTCCAAGGCTGTGTTATGTTTGCACAGTATCAAGGGATATATTTACACAACCATGTATTCCTCCAGCGTACAGTGATGCTCTATTCTGACAGCCTTGCTTCTCTACCTGTAATCTAATTTCAATTGACTGCGAGGGGGTGTGAGGTTAGCAGCACCGTAAATGCTGGCACGGAGGCCTTAAGCAGAGGTGTGTGCAGTTCAAATTGTTTCTATAAGTCACCTCTACAGGGGGATTTTTGTTCATCCCGCCCATTGATTTGTTGCTGGTGTTCATTGGGCTAGAGCTGGGATGGCAGGTGGATGGGAGAATGGAGTGGGCCAGGCTGGCTGGCATTCGTCCCTCTCTGGGAACCGAGATAGAGAGAGAGAGAGAGAGAGAGAGAGAGAGAGAGAGAGAGAGAGAGAGAGAGAGTGTTTGTCTCCACAATTCAGAGGTTAAATGCCTGCTCTTCGCAGATGACCTGTGCCTGCTGTCACCCACAGAACATGGCCTACAGCAGAGCCTGGACCTGCTAGAGCAGTACTGCCAGACCTGGGCCCTGGCAGTAAAACCCCAAAATACAAAAATAATGATCCAGAAAACACATTGAAATTGAAATACCTATTAAAATTTGGCTAAACCTAATTGAATGTGTCATTGAACCAATTGCACTTTATGGCAGCGAGGTGTGCAAAACAAGATTTCACAAACACCCCATTGAAACACTGCATGCAAAGTTCTGTAAGATTAGGCCAATATCCACTAATAATAAAAATTCAAAAAAGACCAATTAAGTTTTGGAAACATCTAAAATACAGTGACCGCCTCTCATATCATTACCAAGCCCTGCAATGCCAAGAGCTGAGCAAAGAAAAGAGTCCCCTCATCCAACTGGTCCTGGGGCTGAGTTCACAAACCTGTTTTAATAACACACTGAAGCCTCAGGACCAGAACATACAATCAATCAGAATAAACCAAATTACAACACAGTCAAAACAAAACTACATGACCTATTGGGAAACACAAGCACCAAGCAAAATGCATTGCTATCTGGCCCTAAATCGACAGTACACCATGGAGAACTATTTGACCATGGTTACTGATCAAAACCTTAGAAAAACCTTGACAAAGTACAGACTTAGTGAGCACAGCCTTGCCATTGAGAAGGGTAGATACAGGTAAACCTGGCTCCCTGTAGAGGCTGTGCAACCACTGCACCACAGCAGAACCCGAGACATAGCTGCATTTCCTGACAAAATGTGAAAAATATAAAACAATTAGAGAGTGTAATTTCCCCAAATTCAAAACTCTTGGGGGAAGACGCAGAGAGCTGTGGATTGGCAGCTCACTACATTGCTACCTGTCATAAAATGAGGGACAGTATCTGACAGACCAACCAACCTGCACATGTCCTCTGTGCCATTGTTGTTGTCTATTGTATGGTTATTTTTATTGTTGTCCTGTTGACAATCTTGATGATGATTATTTTAATTATGTTAACATTGTAAATGTATCACTTAACCTCCAAAGTATGCTTTGACAATATGTACATTGTTAAGTCATGAAAATAAAGCAAATTGAATGTAATTGAAATTGAGAGAGAGAGAGAGAGAGAGAGAGAGAGAGAGAGAGAGAGAGAGAGAGAGAGAGAGAGAGAGAGAGAGAGAGAGAGGAGGATGAACAGAGAGGAGAGGGATAGAGAAAGAGAGAGAGTGACCAACAGACAGACAGACAAAAGAGAGAGTAGAGAGAGAGAGAGAGAGAGAGAGAGAGAGAGAGGAGGAGGATGAACAGAGAAGAGAGGGATAGAGAAAGAGAGAGAGTGACCAACAGACAGACAGACAGACAAAAGAGAGAGTAGAGAGAGTAGAGAGAGAGAGAGGGAGAGGGAGAGGGAGAGGGAGAGGGAGAGGGAGAGAGAGAGAGAGAGAGAGAGGGGGAGAGAGAGAGGGAGAGGGAGAGGGAGAGGGAGAGAGAGAGCGAGAGAGAGAGAGAGAGAGAGAGGGAGAGGGAGAGGGAGAGAGAGAGAGAGAGAGAGAGAGAGAGAGAGAGAGAGAGAGAGAGAGAGAGAGAGAGAGAGAGAGAGAGAGAGAGAGAGAGAGAGATACCTGGGGAGACACCCAGAAAGACAACAGGCGGCAGCACATCAACCACCTCACAGTGAACCCAGCTTCCTCTGGCACATCATAAACAAAGCATCACTATGTATTTCTCTTTCTTTCGCTCTCCCGTCCTTCTCCACATCCCCCTTTCCCTGTACAGCTAGGAACTTCCCCACAGGCGCTAAACCTGTCTGATGCTTACACGTTTAATAATGATCAAATATGTTTACATGCACTAAGAAATCTCTACATAATACCTTACTCTGGGTGCACGATACCATCGCTGTATTATGCTAAATACCCTGGCATCAATTCGTTGTGGTAAACAAGTGTTTATTCTCCTTTTTTAATTTTTTTTTTTATACAATATGAGAATCCTGATGGGGAAACTTTCATTCAGTTATTTTTTCTTTCATTCTTCTTCCCCTCATGTCTTTCTCTCTCTCTCTCTCTCTCTCTCAAATAATGCCACACGCGCCCTGACTTGCCTGTTTCAATTTCACTTAGTGGCTTAATTATGGCGAGTGTTTATAATGCAAACGATGAGGCATAATCAAGGACCAAATACAATCAACATGCTGTCTTATTAACCTGCGTTGTCTGATCCTTCCCTATGCCATACAATGTACAATGTGAGCATGTTCAGTATGCAGTTTGTATATGCTGACATATAGGCTTTGTATGAGTGACTGCAGATGCTGGTTTGCATATTCACTAGTCTGCTAATGTGGAAAAGAGCTATGAGAGGAAGAGGCTTTTTGACTGTGTGATGTGAGGTGAATACAGGGCACTGTTATAGTAAGCTTCGCAGGAAAAACCCTATAGAATTATGAAGTGTGTGTATTATTTCAATAGAAACAGAAAGGTGTGACCATAGAAATAGAATTTCTAGAGGTGACATAGCCCCTCAGACCACAGCTATATGAATTAGAATGCCCAGTCTAGGAATTATATTTCTATGGGTGTGAAGCTGATGGGTGCAGTATGGGTATACAAGCTCATACCGGGATGAAGCTGTGGATGACCATTGCTATGGAGTGACAATGTTGATCAGATGTAATCATTCCAAGTTCTCCAAAGCACAACTGTCAGAGTCTAAGCTTAGATTGGTGATGGATGAAACAATCAATTACTCCTAATGTTTTATGCAAAACATAAACATTGACAAGTTTGCAAACAGTGTACTTCATAAAATATGAATGTGTTTGGATGTCTGTGCATGTTCACTCATGCATGTATATGTATATTTCTGTGTGTGTGTGTGATTCATTAGTTTTGGCTCGATTCAGAGGCTTGCCACTCATCTGGGGGCTGGGGTACTAACCCACAAACAAGATGGGTCCAAATTAGCCGCTCGGAAAGCCCATGGCCTTGAGTAGCAGTGTCCTACCCCGCAGCTACATTATTGAGCAATGCTAATAACCTCAGCTTAACTTATTTACACTCACTTCAACACCATCCAGCAACACTCGCCAACACAAGCTTTAAAGAGGAGACTTTCAAGAGGGTTTATAAAAAAATGTAAGCTACATGTGGAGAGCTCTATCTCTGTCTTTCGTTTGCTCTCCTTTTCTCCACATGTAGTTACTTCTGTCTCTCTGTCTTTATTTTAGTCCCTCCATCTCTCTCTCCCTGTCTGTCAAGATTTAGGTAGTGCTGCTCCTCCTGGTTTTAATAAGCACTGGAGCAAAGTGTGTGTGTGTGTGCGTGTTTTAACGGTGAGCCAGTAACGAGACATGGCCCTCCCTCACCGTTGCCGCCTAGCTCCTATTTACTTGAGCAAATCCGTGAGCTAGGCCGAGTCTCGCGTCGCTCCGAGAGCTTTACTTCTGTTAATTGGTCATTAAAGGTAGTCATTTGTAGGCCTCACTAAATCTTTAAACAGGCCATGAAATACTAAAAGGAGAGGTTGTCAATGCTTTAGCCCCAGAGAAGCCTAACTGAGAAGAGAAGAAAAATGACTTGGCTTTTGATCATTATCTCTAGAATTACCATGTCTGATAATAATTGCTCTATTCATGTTGGGGACTTGTAAATACATTTTTATTAATGTAGCTCCTTATCGAAAAGATGAAAAACAGATTGTCATTGATGTGCTGGCAAAAGGGGGGTTGTAGTAAGGATTAATTGTATGTACCGCTACGGTGTTCAAATAAGGACTGAGTTTGAAACTTTACACTAATATAGTCCTTTTATTAGGTAAATTGTCAGATAGAGAACTCTTTATTCTTTATACATAACACCATATACTGAGTGTACAAAACATTAGGAACACCTGCTTTTTCCATGACATAGACTGACCAGGTGAATCCAGGTGAAAGCTATGATCCCTTAATGATGTCACTTGTTAAATCCACTTCAATCAGTGTAGATGAAGGGGAGGAGACAGGTTAGAGAAGGATGTTTAAGCGCTGAGACAATTGAGACATGGATTGTGTATGTACAGTGCATTTGGAAAGAATTCAGACCCCTTGACTTTTCCCACGATTTGTTACGTTACAGCCTTATTCTAAAATTGATTTTAAAAATTGCAATCTCATCAATCTACACACAATACCTACTAATGACAAAGCGAAAACAGGTTTTAATATTTTTTTACAAATGTATTAGAAATAAAAAACAGAAATACCTTTTTAAGTAAGTATTCAGACCCTTTGCTATGAGACTCGAAATTGAGCTCAGGTGCATCCAGTTTCCATTGATCAATCTTGAAATGTATCTACAACTTTATTGGACTCCACCTGTGGTAAATTCAATTGATTGGACATGATTTGGAAAGGCACACACCTGTCTATATAAGGTCCCACAGTTGATAGCGCATGTCAGAGCAAAAACCAAGCCATGAGGTTGAAGGAATTGTCCGTAGAGCTCCGAGACAGGATTGTGTTGAGGCACAGATCTGGCGAAGGGTACCAAAACATTTCTGCAGCATTGAAGGTCCCCAAGAACACAGTGGCCTCCATCATTCTGAAATGGAATAATTTTGGAACCACCAAGACTCTTCCTAGAGCTGGCCGCCCGGCCAAACTGAGCAATCGGGGGAGAAGGGCCTTGGTCAGGGCGGTGACCAAGAATCCGATGGTCACTCTGAAAGAGCTCCAGAGTTCCTCTGTGGAGATGGGAGAACCTTCCAGAAGGACAACCATCTCTGCAGCACTCCACCAATCAGGCCTTTATGGTAGAGTGGCCAGACGGAAGCCACTCCTCAGTAAAAGGCACATGACAGCCCACTTGGAGTTTGCTAAAAGGCACCTAAAGGGAGAAACAAGATTCTCTGATCTGATGAAACCAAGATTGAACACTTTGGCCTGAATGCTAAGCGTCACATCTGGAGGAAACCTGGCACCATCCCTACGATGAAGCATGGTGGTGGCAGCATCATGCTGTGGGGATGTTTTTCAGCAGCAGGGACTGGGCAACTAGTCAGGATCGAGGGAAAGATGAACGGAGCAAAGTACAGAGAGATCCTTGATGAAAACCTGGTCCAGAGTGTTCAGGACTTCAGACTGTGGCGAAGGTTCACCTTCCAACAGGACAACGACCCTCACCACACAGCCAAGACAAAGCATGAGTGGCTTCGGGACAAGTCTCTGAATGTCCTTGAGTGGCCCAGCCAGAGCCCGGACTTGAACCCGATCAAACTCTCTTGAGAGACCTGAAAATAACTGTGCAGCGACGCTCCCCATCCAACCTGACAGAGCTTGAGAGGATCTGCAGAGAATAATGGGAGAAACTCCCCAAATACAGGTGTGCCAAGCTTGTAGCAGCATACCCAAGAAGACTCGAGGCTGTAATCGCTGCCAAAGGTGCTTCAACAAAGTACTGAGTAAAGTGTCTGAATACTTATGTAAATGTGATATTTCATTTCTTTAGTTTTTATACATTTGCCAACATTTCAATGAATCTGTTTTTGCTTTGTCATTATGGGGTATTGTGTGTAGATTGATGAGGAGGAAAAAAACAATTGAATCAATTTTAGAATAAGGCTGTAACGTAACAAACATTTTAAAAAGTCAAGGGGTCTGAATACTTTCCGAATGCACTGTATACCATTCAGAGGGTGAATGGGCAAGACAAAATATTTAAGTGCCTTTGAACGGGGTATGGTAGTAGATGCCAGGCGCACCGGTTTGAGTGTGTCAAGAACTGCAACGTTTCTGGGTTTTTCACGCTCAACAGTTTCCTGTGTGTTTCAAGAATGATCCACCACCCAAAGGACATCCAGCCAATTTGACACAACTGTGGGAAGCATTGGAGTCAACATGGGCCAGCATCCCTGTGGAACAAGTTTGACACCTTGTAGAGTCCATGCCCCGACGAATTGAGGCTGTTCTGAGGGCAAAAGGGGGTGCAACTCAATATTAGGAAGGTGTTCCTAATGCTTTGTACACTCAGTGTATGTTTGAAAGCATACTTTTATAGCTGTAGTTTTGGTGTGGGGTCTGGAGGAAGTACATGAATTTCTGGGAGAAACATTGAATATGCATAACACAAGCACACATGACATCACCACTCTTTTGGAAGGGAATCTAGAAAGGGGAGGGTGGCAATTGCTTAAAAAGTGACAACAGAAATATGGAGACAAGATAACAGGTGTTATACACTCTCACACATAGACACACACTGTAGAGGCTCCCAAGAGGAATGATTCTGTTCTACTTGCATGACTTCTCATTTATTGATTTGAGTCATATCGCCCCTCCCTACGGGCCCTAGTCTTTTGCGCTCAGGCCTGAGCCTATTGTGTATGCGTGTGCATGTGTGCAAAATACCAGCAGTTGGTGTGTCAACAGAGGTGGTGTGGGAGAGAGAGGGATGGAGTTTGGGGTGAAGGGTTGGGATCCCTGGTGGACCAGTGACATCTGTGGGAGTGGGGTACCACCCCGACCCAACCCTGTCCCCCTTATTGTTGGGGTATCAGTTCAGACCGTCAATAATGGAGCAGCCGAGTGAGAAGGGACAGGCGTGACCCAGTCTGCCCAGGGTGTGTGTGTGTGGGGGGGGGGGGAGACACACACTCACACACCCGTGATCATTGACCCTACTGACCTTCCCCAGCTCTCCCTCTCTCCTGCTGTCTGTCCCGTGTGCCCCAGCCTCTCTTTCACAAGCTCCCTCCCTCCCTCCATCGCAGGCCATTGTTCCCTCTCCTCCACTATTGTCTCAGCTGAGAATGGCTAAATGAGCAGCTGTGAAAGAGGGCTGATCATCAAAAGGCTTTGCATGGTTCTGAGATTCATAACATAACACAGGCCGTCACAGAGATTTGTATACTAAACCCATGTTGGTCCTTCTCCACAACTTAGTCAAGTAAAGTAGAAGAAACATAGTGGATATGACATGAACCTCCACCTTTTTAGAATGACAGAATATCAAAGTCTAGGATCAACTTTCACTTTACATGTTTCGATGAAAAGCAAACAAGTCTAAAGTTTAAGATATGTTCTATTATTTTTGCTTGCATCATTTTTTCTCTACTGTGGTTGTTTTATCAGTGTATTCTAAGCTACAAGCTTTAAGGCTTTGAATATGTCAATGCAGTGAAATGTGAAAATCACTTTTCTTAGAGCAGTCCCACTCAAACAAATTCTCTGTCCTGTTTTCATTTGTACAACCTAATGTAATATTTTCTTTACACCGTGATATTTCATGCTTTGGCTCATCTGTTTTCATTTGAGCTTTCTTCTCTAGCAGGTTCATCTTACTTAAAGATGAGGAAGGGCTCAGAGTCAGCTTCATTCCATAGTCTGTCTGACACTAAATCTGAAATGATAGAAGTGTAATACATGGGCTGGTAAAACATGTTCTTGAGTTCTCTTTCTGTCTGACCTATGAAGTAATTTTCTGACAATGGACTGTAAATCCACATGCTGCTACAGGCTAGGTCTTGAGTGCCATCTACAGATGTGTTTCAGTATTGCACCATAGGGAACGCATGGATTTAATTTACAAGCCCTCAAGCCAAATATGGTGACCTCATGGTTTCTTGAAAATTCTATATCTTCATCTCTATTTTTATGTTAATTAAAGGATTTGTAAATGTTGTCACCTAAGACTTAAGTTGCAAATTATCCAGAAATATAGAATGTGGTTACATTAACACCTCTTTTCTCTTTTATTGTATTTTAGTACCGTTCTTACTTAATTTGATTAAAAATCATGTCTAGCATATTTGATGAAGTTTTGATATGTAAGTACATTTAGGTAGAAATCATTGTGATTCATAAAATCATTTCAGATAAATCAGTTCAGTAGAACAAAATAACTTCAGTAGAATTCCTAGATAGAAATAATACCAGTTTCATATCCAAGTTGCACTAAAGCAATTACATCTGTTCTAAATGAAGCACTGAGTAGATATGTGCTCCAAATCTGGTTTAACACCCTCAGGGATTTGTGTTATTATTAAATAAGGACTACCTGTGACACATTAGTGAGATTTAATGTGAGGAATATAATTATTTTTCCACAATAACCCAGAAGAGGATGATATTTGATTTCAAAGTTATTCCAAAGAAAGAGGCTGCTCATGCACAGTTAGAGCATGTATTTCTATACTAAACTGTATATTTGTACACAGCCTATACAGATTATTAGGGATTTGCACAAAATCACATCTCTCTTTTTAAGCAAAAATATAATTAATTGAATTGTTCAGATAATAGTGGCATTAATGTATCTCCATAATCTGAGTTTTGCAGATAAAACACTCAGGTCAATGACTTATCAGAAATTATGAAATCTTATTTTTGTAATATAAAAAGATATAACTTAGAAAGATTAAATGATATCATGGCACCCTTACAGTATCAGTAACTCAAACACAGAAAGCATACTCTAGAGTCGAGTGAAATAAAAAAATATCAGGACCGCCACATGCGTTTCATGCTGTCCCAGTTGCCTAAAGTGATTCTGTCAATAATGTATCGGAGCTCTTGTTTATTATTTACTGTTTACACAGAGAGACTCATGCTGCTTCTGTGGAGTGTCACTCTCACCCGCCACCGCCATCTGAGATGAACGAGACAAGCCGAGCACACCAGCCGGCGTTCATGCCGCCACGCTCTGTCGAAGCTGAGGCACTGAACTGAAAAATAAAAGACATGTCGGTTCACGTGAGCTGTTGTACATGCATCCTGAGGTAGTCAAAGAGAGGGAAATAGAGAGGAGGGGTGAAGAGGAGGGGAGAGATATTAAATATTGATATTAATATTAATGTAAGGAAGGAGGGAGGGAGGGAGGGAGCCACCTAACTGGTAACTGGCCATTGAGCCTCAGCCTTTAAGTCTCAGACGGTTCCTCCTTTTAGTTTTCAGTTTACGCTAAGTGGGATTTGTCTACCCTTAGAGGGAGAGAAAAGGAAGATAGTTCATTTCTGCATCGTACCCTAGGGTAAGATAGTGTGTGTCCACTAATACTTTAGAGTTAATGCAGTCACACTCACACCTGTCTTTTCTTACTAGCACTGATTGAAGTTTTACTTGCAATGATTGTGATATGGGATTGTTTTTTCCTACCTCAGTTAAATGCACTGATTGTAAGTGGCTCTGGATAAGAGCGTATGCCAGGTGACTATAATGTAAATGTGAAATGTACACTGTCACCACATAGTCACTCTCCCAGATATCTGCATGATATGCAGAACAGGTTTTTGGTAACATACAAATGATAGGACAGAATGGACAGATATAATTCCTGGATTATTTTTTGTAGCCTACATATCTGTGAGCCTGTGTGCAAGGCAACCTCATTTTTGTATGCATACAAATATTGTTTACAATAATTTGAAAAAATAAGATTTGGTCGTACGGGACAATAATTACATGTCTATACCATAGACATTAAGCCCATCAGGTCCCATGTCAATTCCTTTCAAATTTCTAGAGTAGATGAACACACAAACAAGCACTAACCTCAAACTACAAACAAAAACAAACACACACACACACACACACACACACACACACAGACAAACAGACACACACACACAAACAGACACACACACACTTTCAAAGTCATAAAACGAGGGGACTTCAAATGCAGCTATTTGTTTGGGGCCTGTTGTCGTGGGAATAGGCAGTGCGACTGTGTGGGTTCATTAGAATTCCTTTCAAGTTGTGGAGTGCGGCCTCCCTGTGTTCGTCTCTCCATATTCCCTGACCCCGTCGGATCTCACAGGGGTTGAGGTAGGGCGGGGCAATGAGCGGGGGATAGCACTATAGGGTCCACACACACACAAAAACATACAGTACACACACATGCATGTACGCAAACACAAATACACAAACACATAAACACATAAGGCACAGTGTGTGGAGGGGGGACAGCAGTACACACACACACACAGAGAGACACACACACAGACACACACACACAGCCCTCCGCCCTAATAGTGTCACCTTGCTGCATCACCCTCTCTGGGATGCAGTGGGAGGTTCTCCTCTCTCCAGTTAGAACTGGAACCTTTGGTACAGGAGAGAGAGGCTGTTGTTGTGTTTTTGCCACATGAGATGGTCTCCGTCATTATAATAATTGCTCACGTATTCTCCCACAATAACACACAGACAGGGTACTATAAAAAATAATAGTACTAGTACACTCTCAAATGTGCTGAAGCAGCTTGATCTTATGGTCTCTAAGGTTCTTCACAGCCCCAGCAAGCTATAGATAATATAGTAAACAGAATATTAATGAATATTACCTCTAATGTAATATGTTGGATGCCTATTGTCAAAACAGAAGGTCCAGGAAAATGTAAGTTTGTCAAAGGTTAAGGTTATTTGAATTAAGCAAAAGTTCTAAGAAAACATATCAGACTTGCTGACAAACAATTTTAATGATTGGCCAGTGGTTATAAAATTCTATGACTTAGTGAGTCGTTACTGTGGTCTTATTCCAGTGAACAAGAGATGCTGGTTTCCTGGTTCCCCTGGTAACAATGGGGAGGCAGTGGGTCTCCACTACTGTACTGCATTTACCCCCAAGTTTCTGTATTGTCACATTTCAACATATTAAACGAATTTCGCTTTGTTCCAATAGCAGGTGTTTTGGATCACACTGGATTGTAGATGGTGGAAAGAAACGGAGGTGGGGACGGAGGGGTGGCGGGGGTGAATTTTTGTGCTGCCGGGGAGGTCACTTTGGCAGGCTGGGCCCCGGACGAGATCCCAGTGGGCGCCAGACTGCGGGGAGAGGGGCGAGGGAGGGGTGCAGTAGCTGCCCGTCACAGCCCACTGCCTGTCTGACGGCCTGGGGCCTGGCAGACTGACACCCCGCCCGGGCAGGAGGCAAAGGGGACAGGAAGGGGTGGAGGGGGGAATGGAGGGGGTGAAGGGGTGTAGGAGGTATATAGAGGTGGTGGAGGACAATAAGAAATGTATTGTATTTATATAGACTAGTGATTTCACCAGAGTGGACAGAGAAGAGGAGGTGAGAGGTGCTGAAGACACAGAGAGAGGAACATGCTGGTATCCTGTAGAGCACGTAATGCCATAGATAGCAGTTGCAGGCGACACTCAAGAGAGAGAGCTGGTCATTGCAGTCTGTGTGCTCTGAGTGCTTTGACTGTAACCTAGCCTAAATTGAGTTAGCTGTTCTATTTGTAAGAAAAACATTATATAACACATATTCTGTTACATGACCACTGAACTTCATAAAATGTTTTTAAAAAAAAAAATCTGTAATTTTGCAAGTGTAGTTGTCGGTCAAGGTGCTTTATATCACTGAGGTGACGACACTCAGACACAGCAGATAAATCTCACCTGAGATTCACTGACAAACACTTGTGATTGACTGAAATAGAACTGAGATTACAGTATATGATGCTAGTTCTCCTCTTTGCCACAGCATGTGTCTGATGGTGTGGTGCAGGACAAGGAGGAGGGCAGGACTCAGAAAGTCTCTCAGGCGTGTCCTGGGCATGAGCCAAGCACACACACACAAACACACGCAAATAGGCATACACACCCACCCACACACACATTCACACTGCTACAAGCCTTTGGAAAATATTCAGACCCCTTGACATTTTCCTCATTTTGTTACGTTACAGGCTTATTCTAAAATGGATTAAATAAATCAAAATCCTTATCAATATACACACAATACCCCATAATGACAAAGCAAAAACAGGTTTTTAGAATGTTTGCTAATTTATAAAAATTAAAACAGAAACAGACCCTTTGCTATGAGACTCGAAATTGAGCTCAGGTGCATCCTGTTTCCATTGATCATCCTTCAGATGTTTCTACAACTTGATTGGAGTCCACCTGTGGTAAAGTCAATTGATTCGACATCATTTGGAAAGGCACACACCTGTCTATTTAAGGTCAGAGCAAAACCAAGACATGAGGTTGAAGGAATTGTCCGTAGAGCTCAGAGACAGGATTGTGTCGAGGCACAGATCTGGGGAAGGGTACCAAAAAATGTCTGCAGCATTGAAGGTCCCCAAGAACACAGTGGCCTCCATCATTCTTAAATGGAAGATGTTTGGAACCACCAACACTCTTCCTAGAACCGGCCGCGCAGCCAAACTGAGCAATCAGGGGAGAAGGGCCTTGGTCAGGGAGGTGACCAAGAACCTGATGGTCACTCTGACAGAGCTCTAGAGTTCCTCTGATGAGATGGGAGAACCTTCCAGAAGGACAACCATCTCTGCAGCACTCCACCAATCAGGCCTTTATGGTAGAGTGGCCAGATAGAAGCCACTCCTCAGTAAAAGGCACATGACAACCTGCTTGGAGTTTGCCGAAAGGCACCTAAAGACTCTCAGACCATGATAAACAAGATTCTCTGGTCTAATGAAACCAAGATTGAACTCTTTGGCCTGAATGCCAAGCGTCACGTCTGGAGGAAACCTGGCACCATCCCTACGGTGAAGCATGGTGGTGGCAGCATCATGCTGTGGGGATGTTTTTCAGCAGCAGGGACTGGGAGACTAGTCAGGATCGAGGGAAAGATGAATGGAGCAAAGTACATTACATTTACATTTTAGTCATTTAGCAGACGCTCTTATTCAGAGTGACTTACAGTTAGTGAGTGCATAATTTTTTTTATTCATACTGGTCCCTCGTGGGAAACGAACCCACAACCCTGGCGTTGCAAACGCCATGCTCTACCAACTGAGCTACACGAGAGATCCTTGATGAAAACCTGCTCCAGAGCGCTCAGGACCTCAGACTGGGGCGAAGGTTCACCTTCCAACAGGACAACAACCCTAAGCACACAGCCAAGACAATGCAGGAGTGGCTTTGGGACAAGTCTCTGAATGGCCTTGAGTGGCCCAGCCAGAGCCCAGACTTGAACCCGATCTAACATCTCTGGAGAGACCTGAAAATAGCTGTGCAGCAACGCTCCCCATCCAACCTGACAGAGCTTGAGTGGATCTGCAGAAAATAATGGGAGAAACTCCCCAAATACAGGTGTGCCAAGCCTGTAGCGTCATACCCAAGAAGGCAAAATACTGAGTAAAGGGTCTGAATACTTATGTAAAAAAAAATTTCAGTGTTTTATTTTTAGATTGATGATGAGGGGGGAAAAACACTTCAATCAATTTTAGAATGAGGCTGTAACGTAACAAAATGTGGAAAAAGTCAAGGGGTCTGAATATTTTCCGAAGGCACTGTATATTTCCAGGCTTTACAGTAAAGATATTAAGTACACAGAATAAGTTGCTGGTCTGTCTCTCTCTCTCTCTCTCGCTCTCTCTGTCCTCTCTGTCTCTGTCTCCCTTTAAACAGGGGACGTAAATGATAGAGAGAGACAGCTCCGGGCCATCCAGTTGACACTGAGAAGCGAGTGTGTGTCTGTGTGTCGACGTAACATCTTTCAGGATTGTTGGGCACCAATGTAAACAATACATGCTCACAGAGGAATGCTCAGGCCAGGCCAGGGACAGTACATGCTCAGGCCAGGGACAGTGACATCTATCCATCCACCCACAAAGTTTTTAAGACAGCAGTTATGTTGTACAAAAGGTAATCTAGGCTGGTTTTGCTTGTAAATACTTGTTTTATTTTTCTAGTGATTTGAATAGTAGGCTGACAGTACCATTATGCAACATACACCACAAATAAAGCTTTTGGTGAAAAGAAAACGCTTACCCAATGACACTATGCAGGACATGCGATGAATATACCCTTTAATGCTGCAGAACCATTGGGGATCGGATCGGAGCCCTTGCTGTACACACAGAGAGATAGACAGTCACACTGTAACACAGAAAAACACACACACATACACATGGTAACACACACAGACAGACATTAACACTGTTACTCCCACTGTAACACACACACACATACACATACTGTAATATGCATACACACAAACAAACTTAAACACACACACACACCTTATAAACTGATCAGGCTGTTTACCTGAAGGACAGAAAGGTCTAGGGTTGAGTCCTGGAGACCATGGAACACTGACTGTTTA